>NW_007245903.1:310129-391565 GCF_000164805.1 Carlito syrichta
GGTGGTGGTGGTGGTGGTGGTGGTGATGGTGATGGTAACGAGGTGGTATTGGAGGTGGTGGTACACAATCAGAAACACTGCAACTGACAAAACTCAGGTAGATCCTCACAGAAGAACTGAATGAAATGCTTGTCCAGAAATCAACCGTATTTGCATTTTCATTTTCTCTTTTAAAAGATCCACAATTGCTGACAGTCCCCTTCAAAATTCTCCCAGTAAGTTATTATAACCTAAAACTTGGAATATTACATTTTTTGTAAAATGATTTGAACATAGGCACTCAGACTATTTCATATGAGTTCCATTTTAAGTATTTTTAGAAATTTTCTAGGGTAAAAAAAAAATCTAGTAATCTTTATTTAACATAGAAATAGGATTGTCAGTTCTCTGTTTTTCAGGCACAGAGGAGTTGGGACAGGTTTCAAACAATCATCAAGTCCTTAGAACTGGTTGAAGGTAAAGTTCCACAACAGAGCAGTGTGAGTGGATGATTAGAAGTGGGACTTTGAAGATGAACTCCGTAGTTAGAAGCACTTTTACTCCATTTTACCTTTATGTCCCTGCAATATTGCCCTTTTAGTTATAGAAACTGCAGGATTTGAGCAGAAACACTTGATCAGAGTAAACCATGCTTAAAATGTGAGGCAGAGACTTCGTTTCTTTGCCCCATTTTCCCCAGGGTCTAGATAATTCCTGGCACATAGTAAGCACTCAATAAATAGCTTCTGAATAAAAATGAATGAATCATCACTTTAACTTGATCTACAGCATCCATCTCCGGAATGGAGAAAAGCACTAAATAATGAATCATCCTGGAGCCTTGGGCGAAGATTTAGCCTGAGGGTAGCTGAATTAGATTATAATAAATTTGTCTGACCTCAAATTTTCCTTTATGGTTCAGAAAGCCCCTAATATGGAAAACTTCTCAGTCCAAGATTTGACAGAGTAATTCTCTTGTGACATTCAAGTCTCCTCAAATTTTTAAGTCACAAGACTTACAAATTGATATTAACCATAGCAGGCTTCATGTAAGTTTTAGGAATATTTGTGAATTTTTACTCTTAGCATGGATGAAAGTCAAGACAACAAAATTCTCCTTTTATTGAGTTTAGATAAGTAAGATGGCCCATCTTCATCCTAAATTCAGTCTCTAGTGATCCAACCTCAGGTATTTTCTTTGATTTTTTACTTTGTGAAAAGGGAATGGAGATAAACAGCCTTCATGAACTTTAGCCCTAAAGAAAAATGAATTTCATCCAGTTACTTATCCTGGAAGTGGGCATGCTAATGAGCTAATCAGGGACTCTGTTCCATGCCTTTCTGTAGAAACCTTTCAAGGAAAGATGCGGCACCTTCCAAGTTTTGCAGAGCCAGATTTGTGACTAGATGACTGATGGAGAGTGTCTTGTGACCTGCCTTTCAGGTCTCATGCTTCACACTTACTCCACGTATCATCTAACTGCGTGCATGTCTTACCCAAAGGTAGACAGTTTCGCCACTTGGCTGCCAAGCACAGGCCGAACTCATATAAGCAGACCACACCTCCCTCAAGATCCCCTTGAAGAACTGTTTCTTTTGCGATCCACTGAGATACCAGAAGCTATTATTTTCATTGGGATTTTCATTTTCACTGCCCTCTCCTCTACATATTCAAGCAAATAACATGTACTGGTTGCCTGCTACATGCTAGGCACTCCTCTATGAGTGGATCACATGTGCAGTGAGGTCAACACCCCTAAGAGATCATTTTAAACTGCAAGGGAGTTCTGCTGAGGAACATCAGCTGGATTCATCTCACATGTTCCAGGCTTTCTGTGTGCTGGGCATTGCCATATTCATTATTTGATGTGATACCCATATCTTAGAAAGTTTTAAAAATGAGACAGAGTAATTAATTAGTCAGCTCAAGATCACAGAGTTAGAGAACAGGCCTTCTTCACACACTGAGTTCTTTTTACCAAGCCTCAGCTTAATGGGCTACACCTACTGCTCTGGGCCAGTTTCACTGAAGGGGTGTTTCCCCTTCTGTAATATACATGCCAGACCTGAGAGAAACATGAGGGAAATAAATACCTTATGAGAACCAAGATATTCCAAAATTCTCTAAGGAAAGTGAATAATTTTTAAAATATGAATAAAATGCAAAGAATAACAATTTGAGAAATATGGCAAATGAAGTCAGACAAGAGTAGATTAAACCTAAACTATTTAAATTTTGATAAAATAAACTAATGTCAACGACTGAATGGAATCTCTGGTCAACCTGAAGGGCCAAGAGCTGAAGACACAAATTCTCTTATGTTCTAAGACAGGAGTCAGAGATTGAAAACCCTAACTAGAGTTTCTGGGACAAGTCTCTTGAGCTTGAAACTCAGACTGGAAGCCTTGACTTGTAGTTACCAATATTTTGCAGACTGGAATAATGGGTACTTAGCTTAGCGTGCAATTCCCTTCAAAGCCTGGTGGTGACTTCCTTTCTAACTTAGACCAATCCTCCAGTCTGATTTCATTGTGTTCCTGGACCCTTAGTACAGCCCATGCATGTCTGGGTAACAGCACTCATCATATTACATTAAGTAATTAGCTACTCATCCATCTTCCCCATAGATGACAGCCTTGGAGAACAAAGAATGAATCTTTAGAGCTAACGTGAATTGAGTTCCTAGACTTGTCCAGGCACTGCTCAGCATGCTGTCCTCACTGAATTATCAAAACAAGCCTGTGACCTAGGTAATATCCCCACTTCAGAGATAAGAAAACAGGTAAAAGAGATTAAATCACACACCCCAGACTAACGACACCCCAGACTAACGACACCCCAGACTAACGACTAGCAATCCATCTATGGAATTCAAATCTAATAAATCTTTCTCCAAAGCCTTGCCACCTAACCACACTGTGCTTCCTACATTGTTCATATTTTTATTACCAAGCCCTAACCCAGTCCTTAGCACAGAGCAGCTGCTCAGTAAGTGTTAAATGAAGATTGACAGAGGGCCCAAAGTGTCTCCACTGCCAGCATTCACCCACCTCCTTGCATCTCAACCTTCGCAGCAAGAGATGGTACTACCCATACTAAAATTAAATTAGATTGCTTTTTTAACTACACATTGACTAACTTGTGAAAGGAGACAGCTCAGAAATATGTTACATGGCAAGGGGACGTCAGTGCAGAACTGCGTTTTCCACACATAACCCACTAAGTGGTATTTGAGAGTTGGCTATGCTTGATAACACGTGCTTAGATTCAGATATCTCAAGCCTTTTGTGAAATATCCATAGCTTTGTGTTCATGAAATCCTCATTGCAATTCATAAATACTAGCAATAATATTTTACCAAGAGAAAAAAAAGCTTATAAAATTAAGTGATTTGATTTGGCAAAGATCTGTCAGTAAATCTCTAGCTAAGGCTGAAATAGATCCATAAATCTAACTACAGAGCCTCAAGAGGAAAGAACTCATTTTCTCCCATTACCTCACCTCTGCTTAGCTACTTTTTTCTTCTTCCAGGTTTTCTTTCTTCTCCTTTTTTCCCACATGATCTTATTCCTCCCCTCTGCCAAACACAGGGAAGTATGAAGCAGGAAAAATGGAAGAACCCCTGTGGAAGCTAGAAAGCAGGACATTTCCAGGTCCTCAGAGAACACCCACCTTTACTTTCCTGACACTCTTGTCATTCCTGCAGCTTCTGAGTAGTCATAAAACCTAACACTGAATTGTGTCCCACATCTTTAAAATTAAAAGAAAAATTTTTTAAACTACTCCTGAAGTTTGCTCTGCAGGTAAATCAAATGTTCTCCTAAACAGGCTCCAAAGCAACATTTTCTTAATCCAGTAGTCTATCAAAACCAACTGGGATTCTAATATTTCACATATTCTCTTCCACTTTACCCCCTAAGACCAAAACGACATAAAGTCAAACGTCCACTGATATTTTTCCAATGTTCACCAAATAGTACTTTTCTTTATTAAAATCTTCTCACTATGAAGATACATGGTCATGAGACTGTCAGAATTTAACCAAGTAATGTCAAAAAATAAAATAAAAAGTATAATTGTATCATTCATGTAGAAAAAGTACATTAATCTATGTCTTCATTTCTTTAGAAATCTGTTTATCAGGATAGAGTGACCCTGAGGAACGTGATTCTTCTGTATTCAACCGATTGCTATATATTCCTAATATCGATCAGATAATAAACTAGTTTTCGGATCCATCTAAAAGCATCAATGCAATTTAGGTTGTCTTAAAGTGTTAACACACAGGCAATATTTGACATATTAATATATCTAAATTTTATACTGAAATGCACTAAGAATCTAATGGAAGAAAATATTATTTTAAGATTCCAAATTAAGTAGAGTTAATACCACAGACAACATATCATTTTCACTGTTTCCTAATGTAAAAGTTCTAAAGCACAGAGGGAAATATTGTGCAAATTTTTACTGGTATAATAATAATTTAACTCTCCTCTGATTGAAAAAAAATGAACTATAATTAGTTGCCAGTATTGTAAGTTAGCATTGAAAATATTTTATTTTTTGTATTAATAAAATATAAATGCTTGTAACTTTTAAATATTAATTTCACATAAATCCATTTATATTTCTTTGTTATAAGAGTGAATACGCAAATAAAGAGGGTGAAGATATATAGAAAGCATTTCAGTGCATTTGAAATATAATTGGACATGTGGGAAGATATTCAGAGCGCATTGTAAAAACACATAAAAATATGATCTAAAAATTAGAGTCTATATACCAAAAAATAGGATTCATGAGGGCTATGTGCTATTAACTCAATTTTGACAAGGAGTACTCAAAAAAGTTATTTTGATAGTTAGAGTTTGGCCAGTTGTGAGCTATGTCATTTTACATTTCTCTAAACTATGGTGCACAGTGTGTTGTAATCTATAGTCAATGTCTTTATTGCAGGTCTGAGCACAGGTACTTAAGATCTAGTTAGCATACTTTCAGTAGTTTGTAGTTTTTTCTTAACTGAATATTATATTCAGTTTTTTTTAATTCTTAGAATTTTTTAAGGTTTTTTTTTTTTTCCTCTTCTGATCTTAAGCTGTTTGTCAGCAATCTGGGTCCCCATCTGCTGGTCAGCTTGAGAACGCATGAAAATTAATGTATCTGTTGCTTTAATTTTTACTATTACTTGACACTGGCACCCATTCCCATTTGTACAACATTGCACATCTTACATGCTTTATAATAATACTTTTAATGAGTAAACACAAAAATCGAATCTCAAATTTTATCTTTGTGATTCTATAAATTAAGCACCATAAGTTTCTATAAAATATAGGGAAAAGACAACTTGAGTTAGCCTTATTTATACCATATCCTTTTTTCTTTTTTTTTTGATAAAACAGGATTTATTGAGAGGGCAGAAAAGCTCCCACAGTGGGAGGGGACCCAAGGGGGTTGCCCATTCTTTTTTTTTTTAAGATTTGTGAGTAATTCTGCAAGGATTTAAAGAGTCTATGAAGCTGCTGCATTTGAAGGAAGATGTCTCTCAAATTACTAAATAGCCCTTGTTTTTTATTTTATTTTTTTTTCTGAGTTTCCTTCCATAAAAGAATTCCTGGTAGTTTGACTACACGACCTCCAAGGTTCCTATCAGTTCTAAATTCTATGGAAATAGATTGATGAAAGTAATTCTATGGAAATAGATTGATGAAAGATAAGTCCAAGATATATGTTACTGTAAAATCAGTTCTGCCTGACTTGTGTCCTAAAACTTAAGACTTGAACTAGGATATTTTAAAGCCAAATAAGAATATTAGAATATTTCTGCATTATTCATAAGCCAATTAGCCAGATAAAGGAAGAAACATTTCTCCAAAGACTTCGATGATATGTCCTATTAAAATAGCCTTGCCATTTTTTGTTTTTAGTTTCCTTTTCTCCCTTTTATTCTTTCTTATAATTCTTTTCTTTGAGGTTGTTCAAATGTCTTTCCCCTGAGATATTAAAACTTGAGCTTTTCATCACCTCCTTGACACTATTTTAACATACTCTTAAATGGATTTCACACTTCATCTGCAATGAGCCAGATTATTTCATTTTGAACAATTAGACATGACATCCATAGTCAAGAAAAATGAAACAATGTTTTACTTGGAATCTCTTGAATTTTTCCTTTTTTCAGTTTCTTTAATCCAGATAAAACTTCTATTTCTAAAGAAAAGCAACCTACCTTTTCTTAAAATATTAACAAACGAGATCAGTCTTGAAGAAACAGGTAATAAAATTTCACCATGAAGTTTTCATCAAAACAAAGTAAATAATAAGTCCCAAAATAAGAGATATATCTGTTCAAAATATGTTTTTATATATTCCAGACCTAAATTCCCCTAAGGCAAAGAAATTTTATTTAACAAAGAAGGCCTATATTATACAATCCATACAAATTCAGTAAACAAGAGAGCAATTCATTATTCTTGCAGATTTGAGTCACAACATGTTCCTACACTATACTATGTACTCTATTTTAGCTGAAATAACCTCTGGCAATCATTCCCAGAGCATCCAACATGACATATTCTCTCCCATTCTTAGAAACACACATACCTCTGACTTTCACATTCACTGGTAGTTGCTGTCTATGTCTCCTCTCACCTGCATAGAAAGCCACCAGTCCAATAAATGTTGTCCCCAATATTGTAGCTTCCACCTGTGCCTCAGCCCACAGCAGCCTCACTTTAGCCCCCCACTTCTCATGTGGAAATGCTCTTCTAACGGCCTTCGCACTGCCAAGAGCAGCAGAGCTTCTTAATTCACATCACACATCGGTGTCTCCTGATATCTTGAGCTGATTAGCTAAGTCACTCCTATGATCATCCCTACCTACCTGCTTCTTTTCTGTGGTTCCATGTCTCACCTACTCCTGGAGGACACATGGGGTCATCCTTGGCACCTAATCCTTCCTGGTCACAGGACCAAAAGTTGTCAAGTTCTGCAGGTTCATTGTTTTCTCTATCTCCTGCCATCCATAAACGTGACCCAGACAGTCCATCCTCTAAATTATCTCTCTACATCTACTCTTAGCTTCAGCTGAACTATAATTTAGTGAAAATAATATTTTAAGAATCCAAATAGGATCCTGTTACCTAGTTCCAGGTTTTCAGTGTTTGCCTGATGGGATGAAGATGATGGTTAGGCCGGGCTCAGTGGCTCAGCCTGTAATCCCGCTCTTTGGGAGGCCGAGGTGAGTGAATTGCCTGAGCCCGTGGGTTTGAGACCCACCTGGGCAACTTGGTAAGACCTCATCTCTACAATAAATCAAAAAAACTAGCCAGGTGTGGTAGCACATGCCTGTAATTCCGGCTACTCGGAAGACTGAGGCGGAAGGATCGCCGGAGCCCAGCAGGTCGAGGCTGCGGTGGCCGGGAACGGCCACTGCACTCCAGTCTGGGTGACTGAGTGAGACTCCAACTCAAAAAAAAAAAAAAGATGATGGCTAACCTGAGCAGGCAGCCCTCCATGACTGGAATGAAACATGCCTGGCCAGTCCCAATGTGCATCCTCTCCCCATCATTTCTACAGTTCTATCAGACTGAATTTCTTTGTGAGGTATATATTTTTGCCAAGTCTACATTCTATGTAGAGCTTCTGAACACCTCTTCATCCTTAAGAACAAGATAACCTCACTTTCTTTGTTTTTTCAGCCTCTAGACCTAGTTATGGGCACTTGTCATCCATGCCCACAGCAACCATGTTTTTCCTTTATAATACTCAGTACAATCATACTTCAGTACTTTTGTGTAATTTTTGTTTAATTTTTGTGTGTGTTAGAATACTACTTTAAGGTATTAGTTAATGTATTTCCTAGGTGTCTTGTTATGCTTTTGTCTTCTCACATTGGGCTACTCAGCCATGAGGCATCTGTCATATAAAGGGAGGATTATTGCAGTCAAAAAATGGAAAAACACAAGTCAAATCCTGTCTTTAAATTTTTAAAATCCAACGCTCTGAAATGCATTCATTGATCTCCTGGTCCACCCCACCAATCCCTGTCGCCCTAAGAGATGACCGATTTCAAGGGCACAGGGAAGAATAGAGTCCAAGAAACACACCCAGGTGGGTAGGCTCTGTTCAGAGATGTGAATGGGGAGAATGGGAAGACTTCCATATGATCAGGGGAGGCTGAAAGGAGAGGGTACCTGACCTTTATACCCAAGTAGAGCCTGGAGAGGAGGAATGCTCCTGAGTCTTTCCTCACTCATGGATGGAGCAGGGGAGAACATCTCCAGGATGTGGGAGGGTCAAATCCTTCCTTTGGACAACAGAAGAATGTAAAAATAGATCAGAAAGAGCTGAGACTAAGGTCACTTCAAATGAGAGAGAAGACATCTCGGTGTATGGACACATGGACAGCTGATGGCCCGATACCAGCACTAGACAATTTCTCCTTCCTCAAAGCCTTAACATGCCATAAATCTTAACACTTAGGGAAAATCCTAGAAATAACTGGGATTTATTTTCCAATACCTGGTGAAATGAAGGTTTTAAGTAGACAATGATTCACTCAAAAATTGGGTGTTCCAGTCTCTAGAAATATAATATTGCTTAAATAGCATAGCATTTTTGCTTTCCTGTAAATTCCTCAGGTCACAGTCCAAGGAGAACATGGCAACTGGCCTTTCATCAAGGACCCAGAACCTACTTAGAAGTCACTTCTATCTCTAAGTTGTCTTTATCATCTAAGATGGTTGCTGAGATTGAGGTTTTAAACATAACAAAAGAGAAAAAGACCAAGAATGGTCCATGCCAGCTCTCTGTCTCCCTAATAGGACTTTCTAGAAGTCCTGCCAAGGAACTTTCTCTTTGACAATCTCTAGCGCAAAAGAGACAGCACAATGTTATCTTCCAGCTGGTTCTGCTATTAAGGAAGAAAGGGAGACTGGATACTGAATACAGTTTACAGATGGTAATGTATTTCTTAGGGGGAAAACAAGAAGGTAAAATTATGCATGTAGGTTCATGAGCTGAGATTCACATACCCCATTTTGTCTCTCTAATAGGCAGTAACCTTATAGAAAACACAATGTATTTCTCTGTCATTCACAACGTTATCTAAACATCTAGCCCAATGTCTTCTACCTAGTAGACGTTCAATAAACATTTGCCGAATTAATTCACAAAATAATTGATAAAAAAGAATGGATAAATGAGTATATGTGGCCACCACTCAGCATCACTTAAAACTTACTTGATGCTTTATCGTGTGGTGATAGTCTTTAGTGTTGTTTACTAAGCATTTCTGGAGCTCTATGTTCGATACTGTATGTTCATCACTCCTTGTGAAGCCATGTGGTTGTGGCCAATGAGTGGCAGCAAAAGTGGCATGTGTATCTTCTGAGCCCAAGGATGTAACTGTCAACATGAGATCCACCAGAGTTCTCATTCCCACTGCCACAGCAACCAATGATGTCAGAGCTAGAAGATTCTCTGTTAGTCTGGGACTCCAAGAAAAGTGATAGAAAGTAGATGATCTGCCGTGAGTAGCTGGCATAGGCAAGATCTTATTTCCTTGATTCACAGACTTACCTTTCCCATCATTCACATGCAAACTCTTAACATAGTCAACAGGGGAGACCTTCCACTTGCTACAAAATACATCAAAATTGTGTTGGAAATTCATTACTAATTTAACTTCAAGTTAAAAATAATCGGTTTGATATAACTGTTATAATAAACAAATCCAGTGGAAGTAAAGATAGAACACTTAGTGTAAAATATACTTTCAAGAAAAATCTGTGCCTGAATGTTTTAAAGAATCCAGCAATAGAAATTTTTTTTAAATGTTAAATAGTTGCATTTGAATCAGGGTAAATTACAGCATTATAACAGGTGGCACAATTAAAAGAGGTCTTTTTTATCACTTTTGCTACACATATAAACTAATCATGTGTAATACACATCCACATTTGATTGCACAATATAAATATTAAAAGATACAATATAGAAATATACATGTTTTTAAGAGATAAAATCTCACTGTGGTAGCCTTAAAGTATACTGATCTGGCTAAGTGTTTTTATTTCTCACTTTTGAGTCAAAAGTAGATTTTGAAGACTGATTAAAAGTTATGATATATTTTACCCTAAAATTCTGTGGACTCTAACAAGTGAACATAGTTTGGTTATTACCAAGCAATTTTATCTTTCACAAATAGTACAATCAAAGCCTCTATTCTAAAATCCCAAAAAAGTATTAAAAGGCAATGCTTAACTTCTTCCAAACAAAGTAGTTTTAGTTACTATTAACCACTTTTTCCCCAACATACAATTTCATGGTTGTTATATGATTTGAATTCCTTGCATGGTAATATACCTAACTGGACATGTGAGGTATGTTTGAGATTGGTTACCCTTTTCTAGAAAAGCTGACTATTTTCCATGAGAATAAAAACGATGCTACATTGAAGACTGTTGCTGTAGATAGCGAACAGATAAATTATCTAACCAGGCAAGAAGAATACATGAAAATAACGGGGCCTCTCTTTGTGAGTAACGTAATCTTATAATCCCTATGGAGACTGTGTCATCTGAAAATAGACTGAAGCTAAACGAGTTTAAGAATCTGAGATTCTGAGTTGATACACAATTTTTCTTCTACAGTTTATTTATAAGTGTAACAAATAATTTTAGAGATCTACCAGCATGATTTTTCACTTAAAAAAAGAGAAAATTCTGAAAGAGTTTAGGGGCAATGCAGGCAGTAAAAGGACGACACTGTGTATTCTCCACCAAATTTTACAGCTTGGTGTTTTGATCCAACACTGAATTTCTGCATCGTGTTGAAGACTGTAGACCAAATCTTCTCCAAAATGTTGTCAGAAAATACAAGAATTGAATACTGTCAGCTCAGCCTACTGGCAATTCCAATACCCAGGTGTACAAACCTCGTTAACCTTTATTTTAAGAGTGACATGTTTGCAATGAGAGAACACAATGATGTAATTTGAATGAAATACCAAAGTTATCACCACTCTAGTTCACATCATGTGTCTTTGCAAAGGGTTCTCATAAGTCACCACTGACCCACGACCAGGTGGGCTGTTTGGTCCAGACATCATATGCTCAACCAGACCATGAAAAGCATGACTGCAGGTATGGCATATGCTTAACAAGCATATGAAGCACCAACTGGGCTCTGCTTCCTCTTGGAAGCTCCAGCTGAGGGATTCTGTGGTGGTGTCTTTCCAAGGGCAATGGCTTCCTTCAGGCCACCAGAGAATCTGAGGAGTTTTGGTCCCTCATGGATCATTGAACCCATGCGGTCATTATGCAGACACATATTGTGAGTAGAGGTTGGGAGTGGACCCAGCCTGATGTCTCCCCACAGTTCTGTTCTTTGTTGTCTTTAAGTCTACCCCTTCGAAAGCGACCCCTTCCCACAGCCCACTTCCCAGGTTTCTGGTCACTGACTTTAACTTTGTTTTTTACCACAAAATATTCAGGTTTTATAGCTATTAGTTCACCATGTGCTTCTTTTGACTTTAGGAAACTTAAACCTATTTCTTTCCTTGCCTTCTTAAAAAAAGGTTTAATGGAACTTGAATTTTTTCTATTGCAAAAATTCTTAGGGTTGTTGTCCAAAAATTCTTGAAATACAAAAAGAAATGATGTACTCTCATCCCTTACCACCACCTTCAAATAACTGAATTACATAAATAAAACATTACATAAGAGTACTTTGCTACAATTTATGGGAAGTAAATTTAACAAGAGCTGGCTCATTGTAGAAAAATTCAACTTATCTTTTCCTGGTCCTTCTCTTTTATACAGGGAGAGAAATTTATGTCAGTTAAAAAATCTATTACTGCTTCTCATAACGGAATCCATTATTTTTCTCCATGATCCATCAGGTAAAAACAAGAATAATAGATTGCTTTGACAGAACCTTGAACATAAACGTCCCCAAGAATCAAACACAGTAAGTTAAACAGGTTTCAGGTGGTATTAAAACAGAAAAGGATAACCTTTTTGTATTTCAAAACTAGATCTTACTAAGAAATTTATTATTATTAGCTACTGCAAAGAGACAAATTATATAGTAGCTGAATTTGCACAATGAAATGGGATTGTTTCCATTCACTTCTATATATAGCCAAGAAGAAATGAACATGAAGAAAAGGAATTATTTTCTTATAATTTTTACTAACTGGTTATTCATAATTTGCTGCTTGATTGCATTACACTAGATGACTTTAAATATATAAATGAATTTGTCCTATACACAGTCAACTGCTTAAAAAGGTGAATGTTGATCTTACAAATATTTTCTGTTCATAAAGGAGTCAAGTAGTCCTATAGCCATTAGTTTCACATAACCAGTTTTAGTCCAAAGTCTTCAGAAACTTTGGAGTGCATATGCACACACCTACTGGCCACACACACAGACACATACACACACACAGAGAGAGAGAGAGAGAGAAAGGAAAGAGATAAGATGATGTTGACAGATGGATAGATAGATTAGAGAGAGAGAGAGACATAACATACATACATAGATAAATCATCACTATTAATTCATCTCAGAGAATTTTCTCCTTAATGGACACCTCTCCAGCATCTAATACTCTCTAATTTTATTCAGATAAACCAAACTCTCAACTGGGTCCCTGGGAAGGTGACCACATTCCCAGCTTCCAAGTCAGAACTTTTTCTAAGCCAGTCAGCACACAGCATTCACATTAAGTATTGACCAGGACTGGGCTTGGGATCCAAGTTTGCCTGAATAGAAAAATGAAAGTGATTTTTATCCAAGCTTGAGAGAGAGATTTCTCATTTTCTCCTGCTTGATGAGAAGAGAACAAGGAGCCCCCTTTGCTACTGACAGCCACCTGTGACCCTGGAAATGAGGATAGTGCTGATGGCAGGGGAGGGTTGGAAAGACTGGGATCTCTGCTGGCATCATTGAGCTGCTAATGGTATTGTACCTGAAGCCCTCTCTCCCTCCTGTCCCCCAGTTAAGAGTTTTCAAATTTATTGACTGCTTCATCTAGTTTGAATTTGGGCTTCAGTAACTGTCTAGATAGATTTTTCTTCTTTAAAGAAAGATGAGAGAATATACTAAAAATATCCTGCTTTCTCATGGCTTGTTTCATTCATATTGCTTTACATCAGAAGCTCTTTGAAAGTATATTCGATTTTGAAACCACCTTGGAGAAGTCTACCTACCCATCTAATGGGGCAGAGAAATTGACATACCTGCTGCTTAAAAAGACAGTAACATTGTTACAAAGCTTAATATAAATGTAAGATGAGTAAAAACTCTATTGTCCGACCAGACCAAAAGAAAAAAAATTAATTTTATAACTAACTTAAGACACTATTCCTAGCCTCTAGTTCTGAAATTGAGCTTGACCCTTTTGTGTAGTCTATTTAAAACTCTGGCCTACATGTCAAAATGCATGTCTTTTCCTTTTTTAAAAATTGCTCAGAGGTCCTTAGGCTATAGCAATCCTACTGCCCTCCTCTAATTTTCCTTAACTATTTTGATATCTGGTTTCAGACTCTGTGGGTTATTAGATGTTTCTCACATATTTCTGTGGATAATAACTCATCAGCTTTGCAAGCTGATTCTCAACATTAAGAGATTAAAACTAATGTCGATGATTCTCAGATGACACATACTGAGGTATAGAAAAAAATCCATCATTTCCTTCTGTAAAATGAGAAAGATTTTAATTCATTTTCTCAACAGCTGCTTCATTTTTTTATGCATAGGAAAAAATATGTGCAATTACTCCAAGAACAATCAAGTCATTTAACAAGGCTTTACCATCATTGTAGTTACAGGATCTTTTAAAAGAGAAAAAAAAAATCTCAAAGCACAGGTCCTGCTGTGCAGCAAAGCAATCAAATTCCTTCATAATAACAGTCTGATGGAATTCAGCAATCCAAGGAAGAATGAATAACCAGTCTAATCAGTAAACAGGAAGATACCACAACAGTCACTGAGTAAAAATTGACTATCATCTGTTGATTCTCTTGATCAGCATTTCAAACAATAAATAGAAATGTAAGTATCTCTTAAAAAGAAAAATAACTTTGTTTAGTGTGCTTAATCTTACTAGGCAGTGAGAAAATAATATATCATCTTAGCCTGTCTTGCAGTGCTGCCCAGTCAATAAAATGCACACATAATCTTTTTTTATAATACATGGCTAAAAGTACCCTATCACCTGAATGTGCCAAGGATAAACTGATTTTGTCATTGGTTTGATAAGATTGTATTTCTGGACTGGTTATTCCTTTTTTGCTGTTGTTGTTACTTCATTATCTGATGTTTTCCTTCAGTATTCATCTAACGAAACAATCTGCATCTGAATATATGGAGTCTGTTTCAAAATAGTCCTCCAGTTTCAAGTTCAGTGTCTTGAACTGGGGTCGGTCCTCGGGCTTTTCACTCCAGCACTCCAACATGATGCTGTAGAATTTCTGTGGACAATTAGATGGCTGCGAGAGTCGATAGTTTTGACCCAACCTCTGGATTACCTGAGCACCTGTCATACCTAAAAATATAGAACGGAACAAACAAAAACAAGTCAAAGATCAGAGTCTTAAAGTAATAGACACTTATACTCAGGATTACAGAGAAGTCTAATTTTCTGGGAAAGCAGTCTACTAGCCCCTTCCCAAGCTGCAGAAATTAAGTTCCATCCTGCAGCAAGTGATGTCTATAAGACTGCAATTCAACTGTTAAGGAGAGGGAAGCAATAAACCACCTCATTAATGCAAATTATCACCATCAAATTTTATCTTTCAAGCTCCCGCAGGCACATGGTGTGGTCAGCCTCATAACTCTGCCCTCCAAGTCTAGGCAAGGTAGTTAAAGTCATACCTAAGTAAGTGACCTGCAGCAGAAAGGCCCACTTTGGAATTAGTTACTCACCACTGTAGGGCGTTCTGCCATAAGTAATGATTTCATAAAGAAGGATTCCAAATGACCACACGTCGGACTTAATGCTGAATTTATTAGTGCGAATGGCTTCAGGCGCCGTCCACTTCACTGGCAGCTTTATTTCATGTTTAGGCTCATAGATGTCTTCATTATCCACCTGTTAATACATTAAGGAATTAAGCCAAGTTTAAGAAGATTTTTTTTTCACTACACTTGTTCATCTGTAACCTGTTTCCCATTAAAATTTAGAGGGAAAAGATTCAAAATGAGCTTAGTTCCACTGATAATTACAGTAGCAAATTCTGAGTCGGCTTATAAGACTGAAAATTCTGTGAGAAGTCAGTAATAAAATATTACTTGAGAGCCTACTGTGTGCTAAGAACAGCCCTGGAAAACACATGCTACTACATATGGGAGAATTTATCATGATGGTTCTGGCTTCACGTCTGGTCTTCAGGAAATTTTTTTTTTAAATGGAAGAAAAGTTCTTCTGTTTTCTGATTTGCTGCTAGTATTAAAGGGCTACTGACTTTGATAATTACCCTGTAACCACTTGCTAATACTGAAAAGTAGAATCCAAGTGACGTAAATTAAAATGTCAACTCACTAGGGTTCTAATTAATCTACAAAAAGAAAAAATGATGAATTCATGGGGATCAAAAGGAAATCGTGTATTTGTTGGGTTTCATGCCCCACATCCATATTTTTAGGGTACAATGTGGAAATGTAAAATAAAATTCAGAGAAAAACACCTAATATTGTATTTCCTGCATTGTGCCTTTGGGACTGAGGTCAAAACATGGAGAAAAAATTAAAAAGCCAATGATTGCTGAAGGATTCTAGTAGCATGCCAATTAGTCCAGCATACAATGAGCAGTGGGGGAAGAGTAGCATATGAAAAACAGATTATGAATTCAACTATAAACCTAATTGTATTTACTCCAGTCAGACTGGTCCTTGTTTTCTGTTTTTCTCTTTGGCAAAGAAATAGGAATGAGCAGGTAGTTTGTGTGTAAGGTCAAGGGCTACTGACATGGTCTAAAGACATAGAACTTGGATAACCATTGCTTTGAAGAATAACAGTAAATTTATTAGCCTACTAGTCTGCTAAATTTTTGACCTGAACAAAATTTTGGACTTTCCAACAACCTGGATGGATCTGGAGTCTATCATACTCAGTGATCTATCACAGAACCAAAGAACTGAGTACCACATGTTCTCACTCATAAGTGGACCCTGAGCACCTATCATAATACTACAAAGAGGGAATTGGCAGTAGTAGGACACTGCCTGGAGGGAGGGGGCGCATAACATCAATTAGGGGTGCCTGATCCTAATTCAGGTGAAGTGAGGTCCAATGGGAGGCCCAAAACGTCACCTGTACCTAAATAACTTAAGTACGCAACCCTGACTTATACCCCACAACTTTTAAAAAAAAACAAAAAATTTTGACCTATTGCAAAAACTAATTAACACAAAACCAAATCCACCTTAAAAACTCTTGCAAGTCCAAAATCTGCCACTTTGTAGATATTATGTTCACCAACGAGGACATTTCTGGCAGCCAGATCCCTGTGGATGTAGTTCTGGGACTCCAGATAGGCCATTCCTGAGGCAACCTGTGCGGCCATATCTACCTGTTGAGTCAGATGGACTTTGGACCCAGCGTCATCTAAGCAATAAGAGAAAAGTCAGAGATTTACTTCAAAGAAACTTGAACTGCTAAAGTGAATACTGAGAATTCTGTCGAATGAGCTGTCAGTGAGATTAAGTGCAATGGCACTGATCTGTTGAGCTATATGTATATAATTGAAAGGATTTTATTTGTAAAGAGTTAATAAGGCAACAAATTTTGGAGTCTAAATACATCCCGTGCTGCAGCCCTCCCTCCCCTGAGTGTGCACTATACAGAGAAAGGAACAAAAGCATTGCATGATCCAACATAGACAATCATCTGAAAGCAGTCAGTTACTGCCATTTTCAATACCACACATCAATGAATCATCCCTTCACAGAAATTGTTACTTAGTTGCTATTAAATTTTTTCACACATTGCATAAATCATTTTAGTCACTGATCCTATAAAATGATACTACCTTGTATGGCTGGGCCAGTGAGAAGTTCTCATTCTTCCATTGTATTGTTCTTAAAACCAGTTCCCTAACAAAAATGAGGATCTATCAGTAGTTATAAAATGTGTACATTACATTCATACCACCAAGTTTAATACATTCTTTTCTTCTGTCTGTTATTCTTAGACTTGGTCTCTCCAGGCATGGATATACCATTAAGAGGCAGAGTTTCTCCTTCTGCTCGTTCTGTATAATAAATATAGAAAATGTATGTAATAGAATCAGTTCAGTCACCAGCAGAAGGGTCAGTGCTATTTAGTGGTGGCTTTTAAATGAGGTAAGTGATTCCTGGATTGTGCTTAGCTGCCCTACTGTTGATAGATGTCCAGATTTCTGGAGAATTGAAAGACTCTCACACAAATATAACTTATTATTTTCCCTATCTGAATAAACCAAATAGTGTTAGCTAAAGTCCGCTGGACTCATGGCCAAGAGTCTAAACACAGTCCTGACTTGAAAGGCTGCTAGAGTCCAAGGGCAGGATGCCCGGGTTGAAGCCTCCTGTTTTTTTGTGACCTTGAGAAAGCAGCCTACCATCCCCAGGCCTCAGTTTCCCCATCTGTAAGACAATAATAGTAACTACTTTATGGTATCAGTTGTTAAAATGAGAATTAAAAGGAGTTAATACATGTATCTGGCACCTGGAAAGATGAGCGTGTGATTATTGTCATTGCTCCTTCCTAATCAGAATGGAACAGCTGGGGACTTTTTATCAGGACACATTTGTATTATCTTGTGGAAATGCCCAAAAGAAGACAACATATGGTCTGGAACTCAAGAGAACATGCAGCTAGAGATACAGACATGAAAGTCATAGTGTGTGAGTAGCAGTTAAAACATCAAAAGTGGGCAATATTGTTGGGAAGTGACAGAAACATGAGAAACATCAACATGTATGGTGGTGGGCAGAGGAAGATAAACCTGCCAGAAAACCAAGAAGAAAACCAGTAGGCAACGTTTTCCCAAGTCTAAGGTTTTGAGGAAGAGAATGTTACCGTCAAATTCCACAAATAAGCTCAGGCAGGTAAGGACTAAAAGATACTTGTTACATATAATAATTAGGCAGTCACTGGTGATTTTGGTGATGAGAAGCAGGAGAACGAGTGGAGGAGAGACTGGGAGTTGATGACATGAAGACAGCAGGAGGAGGCAACAAGTCCCAAAACCCTAGGCAAGAAGGAAGACAAGCCGGGCTCGGTGGCTCAGCCTGTAATCCTGCTCCTTGGGAG
The DNA here is from genome assembly GCF_000164805.1 of Carlito syrichta. Lineage (NCBI taxonomy): Eukaryota > Metazoa > Chordata > Mammalia > Primates > Tarsiidae > Carlito > Carlito syrichta. The sequence continues at coordinate 328,420 of NW_007245903.1, forward strand.
GCTGAGGTGAGTGGATTGCCTGAGCCCACGGGTTCAAGACCCGCCTGGGCAAGTTGGACTCATCTCTACAATAAATCGAAAAATTAGCCAGGCATGGTACCGCGCGCCTGTAGTTCCAGCTACTTGGAAGGCGGAAGGATCGCCGGAGCCCAGGAGGTTGAGGCTGCGGTGGCTGGGAGTGGCCGCTGCACTCCAGTCTGGGCAACAGAGCAAGACTCCAACTCAAAAAAAAAAAGAAGGAAGACAAGCAGAATCTGGCAGAGGCACATGTGAAGTCAGGAGAGAGCAACTACAAAATTAAGACAGCAAGGGGCTGTGACTGATCAAATATCCGGGACTTATTGGGTGCTGGCCACATTCTAATTCTTTTTCCTTTTTTTTCTGACTTGGTGTTTCACTGTGTCACCCAGACTGGAATGCGGTGGCACGATCAGGACAATCATGGTTCACAGCAGCCTCGACCTTCTGGGCTCAGGCAATCCTTCTACCTTAGCATCCTTAGTAGCTGGGACTACAGGCACACACCACCACGCCTGGTTTATTTATTTATATAGGTATTTATTTATTTATTATGTAGCTATTTATTTATTTTGTAGAGACAAGGTCTCACTATGCTGTCTAGGCTGGTCTTGAACTCCTGGGCTCAAGCAATCGACCCGCCTAGGCTTCCCAAAGTGGTGGGATTACAGGCATGCACCACTGTACTGGCCCACATTCTAATTCTTGATCTGATCAGTGGCTACACAGTTGTTTACTCATTCACTTTGTAATTATATGTTAAACTGCACTGCATGACTTATGTGCTCTCCACATAGATGCTATTTCTTCAATAAAAAATGAAATGCATTTCTTAAAGGAGAAAGACAAGCATTGTGTATATGTATGTGTACACATATATTAGTTTTTAAGGCAAACAGCTGATTTCAATAAGATGTGAGGTGAAGCTAACTAACTGCTCCCTGATGCTTCCATCCTTTCTTTTTTCCCTGAGTATGAGTCTGTACCAAATCTTGCAGTTAAGTTGGGCTGTGTCACTAGTTCTGGGTAATGCAGTGGGTGCAGAAATGGCATGTATCACCTACAGGCCTGGCCCTTAAAATATCCCCCATCTTTGTGGCTGGAGGATGAATTTCAAAGTGGTAGAGCCACATGCGAGTCACCCCTTAGAGAAAGTCGCCCAAAAGAGAAGTCTGGCCCATATCAAAAATGTTTCTCTTTTTGTGTTGTCACAGAGAGTTTTGAATTGTATGTCATAGCAGCTGATAATCATTATTTAGCCTAAAGATGTAAGCATGAAAATAAAATATAACTTAGTGTGCAGCATAATAACAAAGCATTGCTGCTATGATGGCCAAAACAGCTGTGCTTTTTGATATGAAATTCACTTGAAAAGAACACAAGTATATGGAAATTAAGACAAATGGGCAACTAACTATAAGCTATGTGGAGACAACTGCTAGAAAGAAACTCAAGGACTTCCACCTCCTGGTATCCAGCCAAGCTTAGAGGCTGCAAAGATGGTTGTATGGAAAAATATGTGTTATTTCAACTATCACATACAACATCTGATTCTATTACAGTGGGTATAAAGTTTTGCTGGCAGGCACAGTACTAGAGGAAACAGTAATACACATTTTCTATCCTGGAAGAACTACCTGTGTAAACCTCGAAGCACAATTTTAATACAACCACCATATATCAACACTGATAGAAAGACTCACAAGCATATGACAGTTTACATCAACAGCAAGAAAATATTTTCAGTTCCATTCTATGACTCGAGAACCTTTTGACTTAATAACATTTATTATGCCAGGCTGCTCAAGAATGGCATGTTCATATGAAGATCACTCTACTGACTTTATACCCTCTTGATTGGGAAGGGATTGTCAGTAGTCAGCGTATCTTTATTACGCCTCCTGGCTGCTAAGTATTCTCACAAATAAAAGCCTTAGTGAACTTGACCCTGATGATCTAACCCAGAAGATGACAGGGTTGGTACCTAGCTCCGAGTGAACCATATCAGCAAGCCACGGAAATCCTCCTTGCCAAAGAAGTCTGCCCCAGTCAAAGGACAGACTGCAAGGTCAGCCAATTCCCAGGGGGAACACAAGGATATCTAGGTGGAACCTGCCATTTTGAGGTGTCAAATAGACATAGGTAGTAGAAATGAGGGCTGTTCACATTTTTTTCTTCTTTCACGCACTTTAGAGAATTGTATACTTGCCTTCATTTACCTTTGACTGTATTTGCCCAAATGGAAAGGGAACAGACGTTACCTCTCTGCCTTCTGGTCAGAAGTTTTCAGAATCAGGGTGAGACTAGTCTCATCCCCTTTTCCCACCAGAGTGAGTAAAAGAGCTGAGCCACTAGCCAGTCTACTTTGCACTCATAGCATGAACAAGAAATAAATACTCCTTGCATTAAGCATTAAGCCCACTGGGGTCTTGGAGACTCTTTCTTACTGCAGCATACCTATGCTATCCAGACTGATACAGTGTTCAGGTGGAGAAGCAGGCAGTTGGATATGTGATTCTGAAGCAAGGAAGGGATACAATGTGGAGAATTGCAAAGACATCAACAAATAAACAATGAGATTGGGTGAGATGAACACAGGAACTAGTGATGTTATAAACAGTCCACGAAAACTCCAAGATACTGAGCAGTCTGGGAGATGAAGGAAGTCCCATGGATTGAAAAGAATTGGCAAGAAAACAAGAAGGAAAGGCTGTAGAACGAAATATCCTGGAAGCCAAAGGAGGTGTGTCCAGGAGAAGAAAGTGTCCATCGAAGTTAACACTACCTACCGATCTGAGGATAAAACGTTGACAGGTTTAACAATGCCTACATTTAAGTGACCTATGTAAGCAGTTTTGTTAGGTGTAAGCCAAGGTGGCTTTTGCACTTTGTCCTGGGAATAAGACAAAAGGAGTCAATAGCTGAGGTGAATCTTTCTACGGCGGGTAGCATATTCTGATACTGCTAAATTTGCTGCTTTCATGCAAGGAAGCTAGGTACATTTTTGTCTTTAACAGCATTTAACAGGTCTCATTGTGTCGTTGTTTCATAATTTAATACCACCTTCCTGTCACCCTGAAATCAGAGAACACTTTTCATCTTTCTGGAATCTTTGCTCTGTCATTCTCACCTCTCTTTATCTCTCTACATTCTATTAATCCCGTCCTGACATTTCAAGAAAATATTCTAGAAAATGTCTCTTTTTCAAACATGAATTATTCTCTCAGTACTTGATCTCATCTTCTTTGAGGATCTCATTTTCATGTGTATTATACTGTATTGTTGTTTATTAAATTATTCATTTGTAATAAATATCAAAATTTCACAATGCCCTTCAGTCTTCTCTGACTACAGGAAGCAAATGTAGAAATAAATCATTTCTTTAGTCTGAAAATTCCAGTGTTCTTTAGTCTGAAAATTCCAGTGTTGCCTAGCAATGGAAGTATTTTAAACACAAAAAAGTACAATATACAATGTTGTCAAATAACGGCACAGAAAAAAATAATAAGGGACCGCTCTCCCTTTTTTCCCAAAAGTATTTCATGTCTTCAGATTCTGTGCCGTAGAAAACATTGGTCCATGACTGATAACATTCAGTTAGTTAGTGTAGGAAATAAAGCATCATGCAAAACATCTATTCCTTAATTTTCCACATTACATTTAAGTACTCTAACATGTCTGTTGTGAACAATTTACTCTTCCACTACATAAATATCTTCCTCCCTTTGAGTTAGCATATATCCTATTAAATAGTAGTTGAGCCATTCAATGTTAAGACATTTATTTTCACAGACGCACACATAGTAAATATCTTTTGGGTTACAGAAGGCTTGCTAAATTGACATTTATAGGACTAGCTAAACTAAATTTCTATTTTTTTTCTTTTTATTAAGTCTTTAGCTTACTTTGGAGATATTCTTGCAGACTTCCATGTCTCATCAACTCTGTAATAATATAAATTGGATCTTCTAAAGTGCAAACAGCATAAAGCTGGATAAGCTTTGGATGTCTTAGGCTCTTCATTATCTGTGCCTCCCTCAGGAAGTCATTTGGATCCATTGAACCTGAAACAAGAAGAGGAGGAAATCACTTTATGTTATTGAGGCATTCCTATCCTCACAGCAGCCTGGTGGGAATCATCAAGATTGCTTCCTGCCTCTCAGTAAAGTAAGAGCATCAGTGTCACAAATCTTCAGAGTTATCAAGAAGAGAATCAGTTCAGCCAGGGCAACCTAATAACTAGATATGTTGGTGCATCAGGGGTGTGCAGTTTATGTGTTACGACCTATAGGTGAACAGAGGTTGATTCAGGTCTGGATGAAAAATGAAGGAAAAGGGAGAGACTGGCAGTCTACTTGATGAGAGAAAGCAGGCATCTTTATACAAAGAAAGGACATTCTACTAACACGAATGCAGGAAGATGCTGCAAATTTAATTACTAAAGCCAGAGCTTTTTTTCCCAGGCACCAGAGAAGACTGATAGCTACCCTGTCCTTGGTGTCGACTGTGAAACAGCTGGGGGAAAAAAAGCCTAAAACAATGACATTCTGCCATATATTTATCCTTAATTCTGTAAGAACATAGAGTGTAGTCACATAGAAAACATTCAAAGTCATCCCCAAAACTTAAGTGTTTTTTAATACCAGTTTTATATGTTTATCTTGAAACTGATATTCAACATCTTTCTCCTGTATGATTTGCTTCCACCAGTCAGATTCTTAGTAGCTTGACCAAATGATAATGGAGACAGTATGGGGGTTATTTCTGAAGACTCGTCTACAATTAAATCATATTTAAATGGCTAATCTCTAGCTCACTATGCAAGGTGTCAAATAATTACCATGGAATAAAGCCTAAAAGGAAGAAAGCTATCTGAAGTTCATATTGCATTACTAATTATCAAATCTTATATTTCTTTTTAGGTATGATGTTTTAGGGACATTACCGTAATTAAAGGAATACTGTTATTTCACATCTCAGTATTCTCTAGGGATAATGTAAATATCATTTCTACAGAAGCCCAAAGAGACCACTGCATTCATCACCCTCTCCATGTTGATTTCACAACTGATATTTGACACCAGGCATGGATACACTTAGACATTCTAAGGTAATACTGTGACTTGTTTATGAACATGACGTTAAGAAGAGGTGTATGTGACCTACAGGTTATTTCACATAGTCTACAATGAAGAAGTTCAGAACCAACCCAGGCCTGATCAAACTCTGGATTCTAGACAAATCTCAGCTCTTCCACTGGCTCCCTGTGTAATTCTGTATGATCCTGAGCAAGATCTCAAACCTCTCTGAACTTGTTTCTTCATCTGTGAAATGTGGCTAATGAGCTTGCTGACATCATAATAAGATCATTATCTGGTTCATTGCAATGCCTAGTCAATGACTGTCAGCCATTATTTCTTTCATCACTAATATGCATCACTCTTGGGAAAACCAAACAGATCAAAAGTATTTTTTCACAGGCTGAGGAGAAGGGACAAGGACTTAGAGCGGGAGAGTAGGGGAGAATGGACCATCCTCTTTTCCATCACACGTTTCTGTGCTGCCTCAATTCCCTTTCTACCATTGACTTACTCCACATACTCAGATAGGATTGAAATTTGGAATCATAGTAGCAGAATGGAGCTGAGAATAAAAACAGTGCCTCAACCATAACAAAGGCCTTTGTTCTCGGATATTACCACTGGATTGTCAATGGAGTAGTGACTCCCCTTGCCCCGAAACACCACACACACACACACACAAATCTGATTCTGAAGCTTCCCATGATGGCAGCAAATATGATCAGATTTAGATAATTTATATATACTGTGTATATAATGCCTGGTGTGGCTGTTAGATCCATGGAATGTAGGACGCTCAAACTCCAACCAGACCACTTGCAAGAGCTGAAATCATGGGACATCATGAGAGTCTGCCGGTGAAGGTTTTTCAGAGCATGACTTCATGACTGTGCTGGTTACAGTTGACCAGTTGCAGACTAAAAGAAGCCCGATCCCAACCCAGCTAGCAATACAACATTAAATATTAATTTTTGCCTGTCACAGCTACTGTGGGAGTTCATTTCAGGCTCATCTTTATTGCGGTCTAGTCTGCTAAGCAATAAATAGCTGCTGAGATTGATTAATGGCCCCAGTGAAGTGAAGACATTTAACCAATCACTAAAGCTGTTTGCTGCTATTACACTGTAAATCAATAATAATTATTCCTGTTGGGGAGAAAACTATCGTGGCTTTTTTTAATATAAGAAATCTGATTTTTCTTGTTCTCTTTTGACCTCTCAAAGCCCTTCCTTAGAGAGTAATGTTAGAAAGGACATCTCATTACCTCTTTTGGGAAAGGAATGGTTAGATTGGACAATAAAGTTTAGTTTCAATCATCGACGAGATTAGAATTCAAAAGCCATATACGCACAGTGATTGTGAAAATCTCAGGTGCTGGAAGAGACTATCCTCACCTGGAGGATTCTGTGACAACTGACCACTTCAAAGTGCCTCTGTAGTGTTCGTCTGGTAAATATAAATGCTACAAAACTGAACTTCTGCACCTGCAAACCTGCACTCCAATGGACACATCTGTCCCCAGCCCACAGAAACCAGCACCCATTAAGAACTCGATGCTAATACTTTATGCACTTGACTCACTTTGTCCTCACAGAACCCTCGACAGTCAGAACTACTGCAATTCTGACTTCCAGATGAGGATATTCAGAAAGGTTAAAAAATTGTCCAAAGTCACAGAGGGCAGAGCCAAGCTCGAGTGCAGGTTTATGTGATACCAAAGTTGACGCTCCCAACTGTCACAGCAGAGGGTCCCCATGTTTTCAGTTCACAGCACCTTTAGTGTCTTAGTTACTTTTGTCACCATGCCCTTAAGCCAAAATGAATACCTAACCATTCTTCTGATTACTTGGTTAGATCCACACAATTTAAGGAGCATTTGTTCTAACAACTTAATAGTTATTTGAAAAAGTAACAGGTAAATTGAAAGAAAGAAATTTTTTTTTCATTCTTAACCACAGTTACTTACTAAATTGATGTATATACCTATAATTGGGCACTGTGCAACTTCTCAAGTCTTGAAATCAGATGGAACAAGGCAACCCTCATCCTAGTCCACGGATTTGTGTGTGTGTATGTGTGTATGCTGCTTTTTATCATAGCAATTATCAAAAACCCAGCTTCACATAAATAATGATGTCAGCAAAAGGAATGTAACATGATCTAAAGTTGAAACTATGAACTACTTGGGCCATTTACACAGTATTCAAAATGTTTACCTCAGAACATTTAAATATTTCATAGCATGGCTGTGAATTCTCCACGGTGCCCCGGTGAGCCTTGGCACTCAGTTTGAGAACCATGATGTTACCATCCTGCTACCAAGCACACTCAACTGTTCAAGTTCTGCCCCCCCTGGGTGCTTTCTAAATCTCCTAGAAGTCTAGGCTAGGTAAACAGTAGAGGCCCCCAAAGAACTATAATCTTGCCTTAACAGGTCATTAGAAATAGGTATGGGGCTACCACTGTAATGTTGCTCTTCACAGACTCTCTTCCAGATAGTGATGCAGCAGAGACAGACATGGGTTCCAATCTCAGCTCTGTCACTTACTATGTGATAATAATAGTGTTTTTGGTCACCTACAATGCAGGCACTATGCAAAGCATTTCTACTAATGACCTAATTGTATCTTCATTATAACCCTGCAAGACTCATTTTATTGTTATTTTTATTTTACAAATGATAAAACTGAAGCAGAGAGTATTTTAAAATTTTGTTCAAGATCATATGACTTGTAAGTCATTGAAAAGTTACTTAACCTCTCCAAATTCTCTTACCTCACCTTTAAAATGGAGGGAGTAAAGTCTGGCTGAATAAATATTGATTTTAGCAAACTTTTATTTACCACCACAGGGAAAAGGAAGATGAAAGAAAATATAGATCCTACATTTTCAAATACAAGGTTTTTAGATGCATCATTTTGCCTTTTAACCATACACAATTAGGATTTAATAAAATAGTTGTTCCCTGGATAGCACCACGATTCCATCTGATTTTTTGTAAGGTATTTTCAATTACATCAGTAGTTTTTAACTAAGATTAATGGGAAAGGTGAGAAGGACACCGGAAAACCAAATCCTAGCTCTAGGGAAGAAATGTGATGTTAGAATCTTGAATCAGAGCTATTTTAAGACTTATCTGGCTTAGGGGAGTGTGCTCTCATCTTTATATTTTAAATCCTTATCCATAGGTTGTGGTCACCTGAGCTAGAGAGAATGACCACAACTCCTGCTGGGTGCCAGCACTGGCTGTTGTGTGACCTCTCAGACATCAATGGTAGCAAGTCGAGCTCATGAAAGGCCACATGTGTCATCTGATGTCCAGTGTGTGCGCACCTGGCTTCAGTGTTTTCACTGCCACCGGGGTGGTGTTGTTCCACAAGCCTTCCCACACCTCGCCAAACTGGCCGGACCCCAGGCGCTTCAGAAGCTGCACGGAGTTGCGATCTATCTCCCACTGGTCCACAGTTTTGTAGGACAAATCGAAAGGAGCTGGGACCTGGATCTGTCTCAGAGAATAATGAAGACACTTGTAAGAAAAAAGGCAGGCTTCATATTGTGTTGTTGTTGTTGAAAACAAAAGCTTAACTGTTCCTTTTTTTGTCTTTAAATTTGTTTTAAATTTTAAAATAGTTAATACACAAGTATAGATTGCATATATTCAAGATGTACAATATGACAAATTGGTATACATATGCATTAAGCAATGATTACCATAATCAACTTAGCACATCCATCATCACTCATGCTGTACATTAGATTCCCAGAACTTGATCATTTTATAACTTAAAGTTTGCATCCTTTGACCAACAGCTCCTTATTTCCCCGCCTGCCCAGCCTCGGTAACCACTATTCTACTCTCTGAACTAAGAGTTCAACTTTCTAGAATCCACATATCAAAGAGATCATGCAGTACTTGTCTTTCTGTGTCTGGTTTGTTTCTCTTAACATAATGCCTAGCTGCTTCTTAAAGGAAATGTTGCTTTTAAAAACAAAATACTGCAAATTGCATTCTAATGAATTCCAACCAAAAAACGATGGTGGGAGAATCAGCATTAGTAACTCTTCAAACCAAGTCAGACATCTTGTTGCCTTCTGTCCTGTACCTAGTGCCATCCTCACACAGGTCTGGAATGACTTCTCTTGGCCTCCACCTTGCTAACTCCTCCCAATGTCAAGACCCAGTTGAAGTTCCACCTCATCCACAAAACTTTTCCAAACTCTTTGACTATGTTATTTAGTATACAGATCAAATATTTTGCATAATTAAATTTTTATCTCCTTTAAAACTCATCTTTTTTCTTCAATTCTTCATTCATTTCTTCATTTGTTTGGCACATTAAAATTTTTTAAGCATCAATGAGGTGCCATTTTGTAAACAGAACAGGCAAAACCCCTGCCTTCCTAGAGCTTAAAGTCTAATTCGCCATGTGACAAATGGTCTGTGTTTCAACTACTAAGCTCTGTTGTTATGGCACAAAAGAAGCCAAAGAAAATGAGTAAGTGAATAAGCATCCATTTCAATAAAACCTATTTATAAAAACAAGCATGGGACAGTAGTGTCTCACAGGTCACAGTTTACCTGTCCCTGCCTTAGGTAATCAAATAGCAATTTTTTTTCTTTTTCTGAACTGACATCACTTAACAGATACTCAAATATCTGAAGGGGAAAAGTTAACATCAAACAAAAATGAACAAATCTTGAAAGCACTTCACCTTTAAGCATGGTTTTCCCAGCTTGACACACAAGCCATCACTAGTCTTGGTGTAGTGGCTTACAAGTTCGCTCAATGTCGAAAAGGTTCTTCTCCGGGTAAGAAAAAAGCCCCCTTCATCCAATCGTCTGATCCTGTAGTGTTTTACAACTCCTCCATCTAAAACTGGAACCCAAAACAAGTCCCGTTAATAAACTTCTTGCTAAAGCCAAACAGATTTATTTTGTGGTGATATTTTCAATGCATGAAATGAATGTTTTACAAAATTTTATGCATTTCTCGACGTTGTCTCAGAAAAGAATTAAGAAAGTTTACAAGGGATAGATAGCAACAAGAGTGAGAAAGAATTGGAAAAGAATACCAAAGGAAATATAAGATGAAAGTAAAGGAGGGAGGCTAGCACTAAAATAATAATAATAATAACCAACCATGCTTTGAAGCACACTTGATTAAAACAAGCCATAAAATTGACTCTATCTTTCCAGCAATGCAAGAAGAGAAACCATACCATTTCCGAGATAAGATAAAATCACAAAAGGTTTAGAACCAGTTCAACTCTTCTTGATACAGAGACCAGGGAGGAATTTCTCCCTCAAAATCCTACAACATGGAGACTGAAATGGAGTTGACAGTGTCCTCAATTTTGTGTTACAATAGCATAATATAAGGAACTCTGCAGGGCCATTCATGACACTGTTCCTCAGCACACACTGGAAACAGAATGTCCCAGCACCACTGGCTAAACGCAGTTCCGCAGAGCCTAAGATGATGCAGTCCACATAGGTAACTTTCCAGTGGAATTGCCACATCCAAGGGCAGGTCCTCTAGCACTTACAGCAATAGACAGATTGTGTTATCTGTAGGCAGTCTGACTTGGTACTTTCTTCGGCCACCAATTGTCCCTTCTTCTGTGATCAACACCCCAACTTTCCTCAGAGAATCAATGCTTCTCTAAGAGTATGTGTTCTGGAGAGACCTGGTGACCACCTGGAGTTGGTGAAGGCACAGCCAGGGCAGTCATAGTCAAAGAACCCCAGTACCAGGACTTGTTTTAGGGAGTTCCAGAAAGAGTTTTACTGCTGTTGTTGCTTTGGTTTGGGTTTTCCTGCTAAAAGTTTGGAGCCATTGTCAGAATCCTGGCCCCCAGGTAAGAAGCAAACTTGCTTAAGAGGCAGCCCAGTGGAAAGTCGTCTTGATACAGAAAGTGAAGCTTAGCCCCTGGAGACTGCCAAGCCTGGCTTTTCAACTACAAAAGTCAATTAATTACCTTTTTGCTTAAACTAGTTTGCACAGGTTTTCAGCACTTGTATTCAAAATATTGACCAATACGCTTTATACCTATGCTTTCACTTAGCAAAGTTATTGATAACTACTGAGCAGCATATACCACAAATATAGCTAGTCTGAGTTCCTTGCTAAATATAGAAGCTATGCTTCTGTGATCGGTCAAGCAGAAGCAATGCTCTTAAGAAAGGGAAGGAGACATCTCAATACCCACATGGAAGTGTACTGGGGGCATTCCAATGGCGAGGGTGAAACTTTTCTCAAAAAGTAACTGGCACACACGAGGATAGCTAAAATGAAAAAAAGACAACCAGTATCGAGTATAGCAAGGAAGTGGAGTGATTTTCATCACAGTTGATGCCAGTGTAATTTTCACCACAACTTTTGAAAACTGCCATTGTCTTCTAACATTGAACGTCATCTTATCTACAATAAGGTGATTTCATTCCTAAGTATAGTATCAACACAAGAATGCACAATATATTCACCAAAACTCGTCTATAAGGATGCTTTTAGTTGTATGATTTTTAAGAGTCTACACTTGGAAACAACCCAAAAGTCCATTAACTAATGGATAGAACTATCCAAATGTCTTCAACTAATAAATAACAGAATTAACTAAATGATCGTTGTCCAGCGGAATACTATGCAGACTTGAAAATAAACAAACTCCATCTACGTATAACAAAACAAATGCATCTCACAAACACAAAAATATGGTCCCATTATTAAAAAGCTTGAAAGCAAGAAAAACTATTGGCCTGAGGGGTCAGAGTGTTGGCCTTATTCCATTTCTTGACTGGGTGCATGTTCCATGAATGTATTCACTTTGTATTCATCAAACTAAGCACTTGTAAGGTGTGTACTTTTATTGTGTGCATCATACATCAATTTAAAGGAATACTTTTAAAATGGCTATTTTTCTCCTGTTCATGGACGAATGGAAGATCAAGTCTCCATACTGCAACATCATGGTGCATACTGAATTGTTTCAGTCTGGAAGATTATTAAGGTAAATGCCACCTAATTTTTACCTTGGATATAAAAATTCTCAGTAACATACTTTAAGCAAATAAGTACTCCTGTAAGCACTGTGAGAAACTTGGTTAGGAAATGCCCTGCTAAATAACTGAGCAGACTTGTGGAATAGGGATATTTGCTACATGCCAGAAAAATGCAGGGAATGACAAACAAAAACCAAGACTTGAGTGTGCAACACTGAACTGGAAGGTAGCCTTTTTAACACAGCATCAACAACAGTGATGCGATTCATACAGCAGACAAGCATAACTAATAATTTAATCACACAGTTTTCATTTTCTTCCCATTGCTCTTTAACTTGTGTTCAGTGAGAATAACACTCTCCTGCTCCCACATGAAAGCTGTGGCAATGCCTTTCTGCTCATGTTTAAGTATCAGACTGTACTCTTTCACTTAAAATCACAAGCACAGTCTCAAGTCAAGCCTAGAAGATCCAGGCCAAGACATGAACCAAACACTCGACTACACAATTGGATGTCAAATCTTTCTATTCCTTTTCAGGTTTGTTGTGATCTTTATTATTGAACCCAATCTATTCCATGTCCTACAGATTATAAGTGAATGATAATGCCTGTGTCATTCTTACTGTGAAATACTATGAGTTCAAAATAGCCAGACATCTCAGTAGTTCAACTGCAAAAAATATAAGGCTACCTATAAAATAAAATGGAATCATCCATCAGTGAAGTCACTGATATCATGATTGAATTGAGTTAAAGGACAAGAGATCCTGTGTTTACATCTACTCTCATTAATCAGTTTGACTTAGGGAAAAATGTTTCACCTGTTAACTGATTAATCTACCAGAATATGTCCAAGAATTAGGATCCATTGCATGGTGGGGAAGCATGTAAGAGAAGTACAGTAAGTACAGTAAGGATTTGTTTCATGCTGAAAGGATTCAGCTATTCTGCACATTCACTTCTATGTGGACTATACCATAGGATGACTCATGACCTGACTGACTTCACACTCTGAGTAATTGATTCTGAGGTATCCGCGTCATTCGGATGGACTCTGATGGTTTCAGTCCTACTTGCCAGACCCAAATGCATTTATATGTAGTTGGTGACAGATAGAAGCCCAGTTTTCTTGTAATGTCAAGGTTTTATTTTGTAGTCCTTCCATAAAACTTAAGTAATTCTCACCCTGGAGCTTTTGATGATAGAAAGGTGTTCATCTACCACACATAAAGGAGTGCTGTGAGATTTTATCAGAGAGCACTTCCAAAGAGCTCTCTTCCAACTCTGCTACACCAACAACATATTAAATTATTATGAAATCCAAGAAATTCCAAAATTAACTTTGAAAAACAACATAAATCTAAAGTCAAGGATTACGTCTGCAAGACACAAAGACATCTAGTTGACTCAGTGAAAAATATCAGTATAACAATTACCTTGGTATTTTATAGGTAAACAAATGACTGATTGTGCTGATTCTCATTTTTCAGCTGGTCTTCTGGCATCATCTGGGCATTGCTTTATTCTTGCTGACTGATAATAATCTCTTTCCATACTGAGTAAAACAATATGGCTTCATTGATTGAGCAAAGGATTGAAAATCAAGAACTCACTGCCCTAATCTTATTCTGCCAGTGATTTGTTCTTTGACCCCAGGCAAGGAATTTCATTTCAGTTTCCTTATCTGGAAAATGAGAATAATGATCTTATCTATATAATCCCACAGGGATAGTTTGAGTGTCATTGTTCACAAAGGATGATAGATATTTCTAATGTGCAATATGTGAGTATTGTATTACAATATCAGTGTTGTCAAATAGTATTGTCAACAGAAAAGAGGCACTTCCAAAGTAACATTTTCTACCCTTTGCACAACAATGGCTATATAACACAGTGATCACCAAATATATTAGTGAAGAAATTGCTATTAAGTCTGTGTATGAGAACTCCTGTACTTGTAAGCTGCTGCTTATTTGGTTTGTTTTTGAAAGATTAATTTGTACCTTTCAAAACTATTATAGACATCATTCCCCCAGCAATCATGCTGAGATAGCTATACACCTAAAAGGAAACAACATTTAATTGAGTTATATCTTCCATTAAAACAATTCAAGACGCACTCATTTTACACTGAATTCTGTTCTACAGCAAATAGAGTAGGATTCTAGTATGAGTAGCTGTGAGAGGAATAAATACATATGTCTAAATTATTAAAGTAGCACCATGTAGAAGAGTTGTTCACTCCTTTTCTAGGGAGAAAAATCAACTAAGACCAAAGAGAACAAACAGAACTGATTTATTTTAAGCATATGACTCAACTAGTGGGTCCCAAACGACACCTGGTTCATAGCCAGTAATATTCAGTGTGCTGTGGACATTGGTCAGTAATTTTCTACTAAACTTGTAGATCGAGTTAGGTGAAGACCCATTAAGAAGGTGTCGCCATTAGTTAGCTCAAAAAATGCTTACTAAAAATACTATTTGAGAGCCAGGCTCGGTGGCTCAGCCTGTAATCCCACGCCTTTGGGAGACTGAGGTGAGTGGATTGCCTGAGCCCGCAGGTTCGAGACCCGCCTGGGCAGGCGAGACCTCATCTCTACAATAAAAAAATCAAAAAATTAGCCGGGCGTGTCGGAAGTCTGAGGCAGAAGGATCGCCGAAGTCCAGCAGGTCGAAGCTGCGGTGGCCAGGAGCGGCCACTGCGCTCCAGTCTGGGCGACAGAGTGTGACTCCAACTCAAAAAAAAAAAATTACTATTTGAGGACACATATGACAGCTTCCATGCCCTCGGGTCTTTCAGGATTGTTATTGGTCAAGAAGCCCAGCTGAGGCGACTTTCTAGTCAGAGGCAACATAATTGATAACCCTTGCGGGCAAAAATTACCTCTTTCTTCTACATTACATAGCACAGAAATTGTGGACCTAAACTATACATCTGTTCAAATACTTATCACATTTTTGAGAAAAACACTGGCCTTATTCTCAAGACCCCTATAGTTCAACTCGTTATAGAAATACACCAGCCTCCCACAAATCAAAGCTGGCTCCTAGATGTTAGGACAGAATGTCCATTTTACTGTGTACATATCTGGGATCTAAAGCAGATGAATATCTCTCTAATTAGCAATACATAATTGTGACCTCCAATATTTTGTTAGCTAATTTGATTGAAAATTCTCTGTACAATTTCACATGGAAATAGGATTTGCAGCCACTTATGCTGTAGAGAAACACTCCAAGGAGCAACTTGACTCTTTATTCCTCTCAGGACTTTGACTCCTCACTTGGTGTTATATCTGCAATAAATCACTGGGAATTAACATGCTTAAATTATATTAGCTCAGTTTCTTACAGAAAATCTTTCACTGGGTTAATATAAGATATGACATGAGACCCTGTGTGTCTACTTTCCAAAATTTACCCTGCAGAAATGAATTTACATGCATTTATTTAGTTATATCCCTACCACTTTCCGGAAAGGTTTGAAAGCTTGCATAGACTATACAACAACTCAAAATAAAATCAAATGTAAAACAAGTGGATGCAAGAAATAAGACAAGAGGTGAAGGAAAGGATGATGACTGGGAACAAGGCTAGCAGGCATCATACGGATGTCTTCAGCTGCCATGTGTGTGCGAAAGACGTAGGTCAAAGATTAGCTCCATGTCTTTCTAGTAGCTCACAGTAGAGAGGTCAACGCATTTGGCTACCTGATTCCAGAAGGAAATATTTTTAAACTGTTACTCAAAACACTCATACACACTCACACCCAACTGTAGTTATGTGCCACACAACAACGTGTAAGTCAGCAACAGACAGCATGCACGGTGGTGGGCCCACAGGATCTAGTAGGTCTGAAAAATCCCCACTGCCCCGTTCCCTAGTGGTCATTCTCACATCACAAAACAACACATGACTTGTGTGTTTATGGTGATGCTGGTATAAACTCACCTACTCTGCTGCCTGTTGTACAAAAGTTCAGCACATGCAGTGACGTGCAGTGCATAATGTTTGGTAACGGTAAGTAATGACTATGTTACTGATTCAGGTATTTACTAACTGTGCTTTTTACTGCTGTTTTAGAGTTTACTCCTACTTACTAAAAAAACAAAAAAGCTAGCTGTAAAACAGCCTCAGGCGGGTCCTTCAGAGGGATGCCAGGAGGAAACACTATCATCACAGGAGGTGATAGCTCCATTTGAGCTGCTGCCCCAAGACCTTCCAAGGTACAGATGTGCAGGTGGATGGTTCTGACACCATGTAGGCTCAGGTTAATGTGTGTGTTTATATCTTGGTTTTTAATTTTTGAAAAAGGTTTTACATGTAAAAAATAAAATTTTTTAATAGAAAAAAGTATGTGGATAAGGATATAAAGAGATAAAATATTTTTGCAGAGCTGTACAATGTGTTTGTGTTTTAAGACAAGCATTGTCACAAGAGTCAAAACATGCTTTAAAAAGTTTATAATGTAAAAAGTTACAGTAAGCTAGGGTCAACTTATTACTGAAAAAAGAAAAATTTTTAAATAAATGTAACCTGAGTACACCGTGTTTACAAGGTCTACAGTGTTGTACAGCAGTATTCTGGACCCTCACATTCACTCAACACTCACTCACTGGCTCCCCAGAGCAACTTCCAACCCTGCAGGTTCTTCCATGGTAAGAGTCCTACACGGGAGTACCATTTTGTATCTCTAATACCATATTTTTACTGTATCTTTTCTATGTTTAGATACACAAATACTTTCCATTGTGTCACTGTATTCAGTATAGTTACATGCTACCCAGGTTTGCAGCCCATGGCTAGACCATGTGGCCAAGGTGTGCAGCAGGCTATCCCATAAGTGCACTCTATGATGGTCACACAATGATAAATTAACTTAGAGATGCATTTCTCAGAATGTAATCCTTTCATTAAGCGACCCATGATTGCATTTCTAATAACAAAAGAGAAATTTCTCACGTATGCCCTCATAAAAAAGATAGAACATATAATGAGAAATATCATCATTGACATTCTTAATAGTAAATACACTAACACATTACAAAGAACTGGTTCTTATAATGTCCATTAATGTGGACCAGTTCCCAACATGAAATTCAATAAAGGCACTTGTATTGAGATGCTAAAACAACATAGTTTCATCACCCAAAAGAGAAAAAGCAACATGCTCAAGGATGCTCACTGTAGCATTTTATAAGACTAGATGACTGCCAAATTGTAGCGAATCTGAAAACTGAGAGATAACTGTAAAATTATATAAATTATTTAGCAACAAGAAAAATATACACAATTCATTAAGTGAGACAGTGGGCTCAGAAGAAAGAGAATGTCACACTGCAACATGAGGACACACCTGGCACCTCACATCCCGGAGCCTCCTTGGGAAAGCCATGACTACACGTGGGCAGAGAAGATTAAACCTGTTAACATGAAGATAACTGTGAGACTGGTAGGTTTCTGGGTGTTTTGCCCTCTCTGCTTAAGTCAACTGTAATAAAGGTAGGTGGTCTTTAAAGTAAGAGCATACACTGGTGCATCCAGGTTCTTTGAGGGACAGCATAAGAATCAACCACCTAAAGACAATACCTACACACTTTGCTGAAGACGCTGCCTGACATGGCACTAAATATTCTTTATATAAAGACCCATCAACTTATCTCTCTTTGAACTTGATGCTTAAGATCACATGTCCCATCTTACATAAGCCAGTGAGAAGCACAAGGCATTTCTTTTTGCCTCCTCTGCTGGAGAACCTCAGGCTACACTGATGACTAAACTGTGATAACGGTTTCCCATTAGAGACGCATAATGATCCATGTCTCAGTTCTTTTTCATTTATTTTGTCTTTTTCATGTTTATCTGTATTTTATACCATGTCGCAGCATTATAAGCCAACTGAAGACCTTTTGTAGACATAAGTAAATACATGCACAAATGAAAGGATAAATAATCAAATGACATGGCACACCTACTAAACATAAGAAAGAATTTCTAAGGAAGTGAACTGCTCAGCAATAGAGTAGACTGATTCTCTGGGATTTCTGTTCATGGATGAGATTTGAAGCTTCAAGTGATGAAAGATTCCTCAGAAAAGAAAATGCAATATTAGACTACACATTTCTTGCAAATTCTCCTTCTATTAATGAAAACTCGTGGAGAAAAGAGAATATGATATGTGAACTGTCAGTAATTTTAAAGATGATGTGAGAAAAATAAAGTCCAGAGGTCTGAAGCACAGTTGTTTCCAAGACTGGAATCCAAGACCGGTCATATGAGTGACAGTGAGAGCGGCAGAAACCTTTAATGGCTTATTTCCTGTTTCGTGATTGAAAGGGAAAAAACGGTAATAATATCCTATTTTCTCAGTGCAATGTTGTACATTCCAAAGTTTTCTGGGTGCCATCTTTCCCCTTCCTCTCAAAGACTCTCAAAGCACTCAGAAAGCCTTCTCCTCCATGGGGAAGACCTGGAACTGAAGTCTTCTTCACTCCCGCACCCAGTTTCAGGATTAACTAGACACGTTCAACAGAGTGAACAAGGAACTCAGAGAGAAAGGCAGCATATGGTCGTCAAAGTACCTTAAAATCAATTTTTACTTCCTTTGAAAATACAAAGGAGTATTTTGTATATTGGCTCATTTATTTTCATAGCAGATTATTGTCTCCTTTCATTTTTTTTCACCTTGTTTTTACATATGCAAGACTACTGTTGGTAATCTGCTAACTACTCTTTCTCTTTGCTACCAACAGAGAGCTCTCTCATTTTGGAAATTCCATCCTATTGGATGAGGACCCATGATGTAAGATATTCCTGCTGTTATTTTAGACAAGCATTTGATGAAGGTTCCTGTGATGGCCAACTTTACATGTCAACTTGATTGGGCCAAGAAATGCCCAGAGAGCTGGTAAAACCTCATTTCTGGGTGTACCTGTAAAGATGTTTCCAAATGAGAAATGCATTTGAGTTAGGAAAGAAGATTCACCCTTACCAATGTGGGCGATGTCATACAATCCTCTGAGAGCCTGCACAGAAACAAACAGGAGAAAGATGGGCAGGTCTATCTCTCTCCTTGAGCTGGGACACCATCTTCTCCTGCCCCTGGACATCAAGGAGTGACTGGTTCTTGGACCTTCAAACCCTGGGACTCACACTGTTAGCTTTCCCAGTTCTCAGGCTTCAGACTCTGAGTAACGACCCCACCACTGACTCTCCTGGGTCGCCACTGTGCAGACAGCTTGTCAAGGACTTCTCGACTTCCACAACTGTGTGAGCCAATTCCCACAATGAATCTCCATGTGTATGTGTGTCTGTGTGTGTGTGTGTGTGTGTGTGTGTGTGTGTGTGTGTGTGTGTGTGTATAATTGCTTCTGTTTCTCTGGAGAACCCCGACTGATCTCGTAACAGAGGGCAGACTCTGTTTAGATGCATTTAATTTGTTGTAACTTGGTGCAAACGTAGCTCAGGTCAAGTTCAGTAAACACCTCACATAAAGACAAACCATCTCCCAGTTTCTGCCTGTACTTCGAAGGCTGGCAACCCTCTTCCTAATTAGTCACACACTCCGGGGTCAACCAGGTGAGCAACTGAGAATTACTCAGTGCAGTATATCACTACTCCCAGAAAAAACTGTTCCAAGTACACAGTCCAATGCAGGATGGGCCAACAGCGCCATCTTTCTGTGCAAAAGGTAGCATTCTTTATGAATAAGACAAGCTGTTGAATTTTTATTGAGCATTTGCCCTAGCAAGCACTGTGCTAAGTGCTTTTTTCTGTAATATTTCATTTAATCCTCATAACAACCCTATGGCATAGGAATATTATTTTTACCATGTTACAGAGAAAGAAACTAAAGTTTATGGAGAGATTAAGCAATTTGCCCCAGGACAGAGCAGGTTACTATGAGTGTTATGGTTCAAAACCAGGCAGTGAGTCTCTGAAGCTGGGGTCTTCTGCTATGCTGCTCAGGCTGGTCTTGAACTGGCCTCCAGAGATCCTCTGGCCTTGACCTCCAAAAGTGCTGGGACTACAGGCATGAGCCACTGTGCCGACCTCTGAAGCCATACCCTTAATTCCTGTACAGTCTGCTCCTGTTGTCATTAGCAGGTATGTTTAGGCATCTGTCACAAAGCACTGCTCACAGCTCCAAGAGCAAGTAGACTTGGAGTTTCATTTCAAGATGCTGCCACTGCTGCTACAGTGAAGGTCTCCTCCACCATGGACACTGACTGGAGGGGAACACTGGGGTGCCTCCCCTCCTTGAAGGGTTCCACCTCATCTACAGTCACCATTGCATGCTTCTTGGTCTCACAACCTCTCTGTTCCCACTCTACCCATGCCCCCAAGGCTGGTCCTGACCAAGGATGTCACATGACCTCCCATCCCATCCAGGTCTCATGGCAGATGTTTAGCTCCCCAGATGGTGAGGGACATGTTGGGCCTCCAGCCTCTCTTTGTGGTGCCACCCTCACCCTGATCTTCTGGAGTCCTGCAGTTTTCCCAGGAAACACACCAGGGATTGTGTTCAGGTCATCTCATTTCCCAGTTGCCGTCCTCAACTTGAATCCTCTCTCTCAAAGAGCAGCATTGCCAGCCTAAGACTCAGCCTTACAGCTGGAGGCCTCCCCCTTCTGCCCGCTGACTTCCAGTTGGGCCTCATGTACCATCAGCCCCCCACCACCCCCTGCCCTGCCACCTCCATGATAGCCCTGGTGTGTTTTGGGAGCTCGTGCTGCCTCCTTGTCTCCAGTCTCAGTGTCCATCATCCACGGCCAACAGCGGAGTCTCTCTGAAACCTGAATACGGCCTTATTATTCTTCCCTGAAAGCTCTTCAAGTGTCCCCACCGCTGAAGTCCAGATCCCATCAAAATCCTCTGCTACCTCCATCCCACTGATCCTAAAATGTTGATGTTGATGTGCAGTTCCTGAAGACACTGTACTGTTTCCTATCTCTACGCATTTGCACATGGCTAACTCCACATAGAAAACCGTCCTGTCCACACATCACAGACGTTCACTTCTCAGGTCCTGCTCAGGCATCCTCCCCCACAATGCTTCCCAACCTGAGAAACAGAGCAGCCTGGTCCTTCATACTGACCAGGCATCCTCCTCTAGTACTGATTGCATTCCATGGTGTTGTTCCTGTGTGTCCACACTGTGCCTCTCCTCCTGAACTCCCAGCCCTTTGATTGCGGAGACCATGACTTGGTGTTTTTATTGTCCTAGTGCTTAGCACAGGACTGTCACCTCATCACCCTCGTCATCATCACCCATGACCAATATCTACTGCTCTTGTTGTGTGTCCAACATGGCACCACATGCATCACATACGTTATCTCAGCAAGTTCTCACACCAGCCCTGGAAAGGGAGCTAGGATGGCTTAAAAGAGTTGTTCAAGGTCACCCAGCTATGGAGGGACAGCGCTGAGACTGAAACCCAGAGAGGTTGATGTCTTAAACTCTGCGACCTATTGACCCAATAAAAGTTCTCAACACATGCTTGATGAATAAGTAGCTACACAAACGAACACAGGAATAATGAATCTACAGAAGTTGGTCTTAAGCAAAGCACAGTCTGCCAAATGCATTTTGATGTTTATTCCCCTCGTTTTTTGTTTGTTTGCTTTCCCCCTGGAATCCCATTGAAAGTTCCTACTCCTGCTTTCCTTTTCCCACGCAAAGTCTAAGAGGGATCATCATCTCCAACAGCTGCTGAATTAGACTTGTAAGACCCACATCAAATCCTATTGTGAACTTGCTAAAATACAATAAAAATGTTTAATCCACTTTTGGGGACAACTGTGTTTCAACATGCTGATTCAGTGGTAATTTAGAGGCCTTCACAAGAAACTCAAAGAACGTTTATCTTTCCGTTCAGGGAAGCTTCAATAGGCACATTCGTAACGACTTGTGACTGGAACGCTGCGTGGTAGTTATAGTGAGCCCATCCTGAGCACATATATGAAGGGAAGGGTGTGGCAAGGGCCTAGACTTGCTCTCAGGAAGAGTTGGCTTGGAAACGAGCTCAGTTACTTACCTGCAAGGCAACTTTCTCATTCTATCCAAGCTTCAGTTTCCTCATCTGTAGGTTTGAATGGAACATGCCCTACAGGGTCATTGTAAATATTATAATAAATGTACCTAAACCAGGGCTAGTGTTCTGTGCATAGTAACTACGGTTCTTTGCCTCCAGAATCCCACACAACGACATCACTAAGTCTGACTTTTCAGAGTCTTTCCTTGGGTGGCTTCTCTTTCCTTCAGGGACTAGAAAGTCAGGTAATGACAGAGATGGGGTGAGGGCAAAACGCTGCAGCTAAGGTTGTTAGGAATGCTTTAAAATATCTAGATGCTACACTGTTTATTTTAAAAAAAGAATGATGAGAGGCAGAAAGATTGCCTGAGTCCAAGAGTTCAAGACAAGCCTGGGCAATATAGCAAGACCTCATCTCTGTAAGCAGTCAAAAAATTAGCCAGGCGTGGTAGCACACACTTGTATTCCCAACTACGCAGGAGGATGAGGCATAAGGATCACTTGAGCCCATGAGGTCAAGGCTGCAGTGAGCCATCATTTTGCCACTGCACTCCAGCTGGGCAACAGAGTGAGACCTCAACTCAAAAAAAAGTAAAAATAATGATAAATGAGATCTATATCTTATATTTCTTTTTTAGGGTTTACAAAGCATTTTCACATACACTTTTTTTTTTTTGTATGGTGGAATGGCTTTCCACATAAGCTCTCAGTCAGATTACCTGGCACAAATCTCAGATTCTTTACTTTCTGGCCGTGTGACATTGGGCAAGCTATTTTAATCTTTTCCTGCTTCGGTTTCTTCATTTGTAAATCGGTGGTAATAATAGAACCTATCTTGCAAAGCTGTGAAAATCAAATCTGTTAACACATGTAAAGAGGTTGAAGACAGTGCCTCGCACATAGTAAGCACTCTGCAGATATTATTCTTATTATCACCAGCTGATAAGGTAGACAGGACTGGTGCTGCAACTATTTCATAGATAACAAACTGAGACTCACACAGTGGATGCCCAGAACTTCTGATTTCCAATCTAGAGTAAAATCATTGAGATAAAGAAAAAAAATAAAGAGGAAATTATCAATACCATCTCCCAAAAAGCAACAAATTAGAATCTTAGATGCTTATTATATCACACAGTTATTTTCATAATAGTCAATTTTCAATACTTGTCATTTTGTGGGTCTCAGTTACTCAAGGCCACTTTTGCATCATTAGCTTATGCAGTTACTTAGGACTGGGACGATTTCCATGAGACATGAGGTCACTTATCCATTCTCTTCTCGTCTTTGCCACAACTTCTAGTAGGTGGGGTCTCCTTCCCCATCCCACTGGCGTGGGACGCAGTCATGCAACTTGCTTTGGAGAATGGAGTAGGGGCAACATGACAAATGGCCAATTCAGCAAACCCCTCAGTAGTCTAGCAGGTTTGGCTGCCCCCACCTTCTGCTCTTCACCAGAGCCCAAACAAGAGCCACTCCCTGGGCCCGAATCCAGAAGAAAAGACACATGGAGGTGACCCCAGGCTGCTACCTTGGAGCCCAAAAAGCCATGACCTCAGACAGCTGAGCAAACCACTGAGACTTAGGAGCAAAAGTGACCGATACAGGACATTGTAAAGAGAGCAGTGCATCCTCTGAATAATGATTAAAGGATGTCCAAAATCCAATTTTAGATCTGGCTCTATGCTCACATCTTGTTATTTTCCTTGGGCAAGTCACTGACCCTCTCTGGCCTCTAATATCTTCCATTGTAAAAAAAAAACTGTTTGGACTACATGATCCCTCCAGCCCAATCACTAAGACTCTGGCAAGGATCTTTACAGAAGGAAACACAGTCATGGTAACATTCAAAGGTGTTGAGGAGAAATTATAATCTCCACTTTCTGAAGAAGAAAAATGAGACGCAAACTTAAACATTTAGATAAAACCTGAAGATCCAGGAGACTTATCAAGATGACAAAGGTACTTCTGGAAACACATGAGGCCATGCGTGGAGTAACATGCACTGACAATGGGATCTGTCCATTCCCTGGGCACTCCGCCTATCCCTGAGAGCATCTCCATTAATTTACCTAATTTCCATTCTTTGTAGCCGAAATTACCAAAACAAACACAATAACATGCTGAAGCCACACCACAAATTTCAGAGAGTAAAGAATAAGCCAGTGCCTTCTTCCTTTCTTCCCACAGAGAATTATAACAAACTCCCAATCCCTGTGATGCCACAGATCCCGAGCTAGAACTGTGGGCCGTCCCCTGCTAGCAGGTCACTATTGCTTAGATTCAAGCGCTAATGACAACAACAGATATTGATATTGCTTACTTTGTGCCAGGCCATGTTCTAGGCACGTTCCATGTATTAACTCATTTAATTCAAACACCACCACCCAAAGGTCAGTAGTATTTGTAATCACCATTTTACTGAAAAGGAAACTGAGGCACGGAGCAGCTAAGGAATTTGCCCAAAGCTACGCTGCTAATGAAATAACTGTTAGCATGTTAGCCTCTCAGTTCCCCTCTCATCTCTCCTCCGTATGACTACCCCAACCTTCAAGTAAGTAGTAAATCACATCCTGCTTGGCAGGAAACCCAGATAAGCCACTCTGTAGCTGCTCAGGATAAACTATTCTGTAACTATTCTGTAAGCATCTATAACTGCTCAAGATAAACTGTTCTGTAACTGTTCTGTAACTGAAAATTTCCTGCTTGCACTCCCCCTGACTCTGATAAAATTGTGGTTTTTGCCCTTATAAACCACTGCCTACTCTGTTCGGGGTTGAGAGCTTTTTGGACATAAGTCCACTCTCAACTGCCGGCTAGTAAAGGACTCAAAATTCGATTCTCAGTTTGTGGCAATTCCTTTCTCACACTTCAACTGTAACACTAGTAAGAGGCAGAACCCACGCCCAAGCACCCTGGCCACAGATTCACTGTCATAAACTCAACACTGTAGACAGGAGAAGGCAACTGGAGCTCTGATGGCCTTCTCTTTTCAAGCAAGAAAACTTTAGCATTGATTCTGCTTTTTTTAGATATATATACATTCCCAAGGTAAAGACTCAATCCTCATTCTTACTCCAAACCATTATTATTAGATGCATTAAATGAAGTGTTTTCTCTCATTTTGACCATCTACTCACTCTTGTAAAACCAAAGCGAAACAACACATTAGCAGATATCTTTCTTATATAAGTGTGCCTTTCCATTAAGCTGACATCTCTCTTGCCAACTAGCATGGGTGCTGCACAAGGCAAGGACTGTCTTGCCTGTACTGCAGTTCAATCTTCTGAGTACTGACTGGTACTTAATAGGTATTAAGCAAATACTGGATGAATAAGGGAATGGGTGGGTGGATGAGTGGGTGGGTGAACAAATGGGAGGAAAGATGAGTAGATGGATGGATGGGTGGGTGGATGGATGGATGTGTGGGCAGAATGGATGAATGTATGGGTGGATGGATGGGTGGATGGATGGGTATGTAGGTGGATAGATGAATGGATGGATGGGTGGGTGGATCATAAGTTCTTTAAGCCTGGATCATCTCTCTGTTCAGGATTACATATGCAATAGAAATACAGAAAATGCTGTTCACTATAATCACACAAAAATGGGAGCATAATTTTTTCCTTTTTTCTTCTTTTGTGCTTTTGCCTCCTACATATTTTACTTTCTCATAAAACCTTTTTTACAAACATCTGCAGAGTGGGGGGATTGAAAGAAAGTCCCTACCCTGCTGAAACAAACAGGAAAATAAATTTCCTGCTATGCAAAGGCTTTTAAGACAACAGAATACTCTCTCAGATTGCAGTTGCTGTGCCAAAGTTTCTAATAGTTAAATGCAAAGCACGTTTCTCAAATGCATTAGAAATGACTTCATGATTGACGGGATGCTGATAAATTGTTAAACAGTGGCAAGTGTGCACGTATCATTTTAAATACATAGTTTAAAATTAGAAAGACTAACTTTTTAAATTAAATTGCATCTATTTCACTTACTTTTTATGTCATGAACACATTCAGTGTAACTATCACTACATAGAAACTAGATGCCTAAGTCATTAAGAAAATTTAAACCTTGGTCCATTTCTGGACATTAATTAAACAAAACTGTGCCATTTGTGTGTGTTTTAATGTATAACAAATTGTTAGAAATATCTTTAAATTGCAAATGTGTTTTCAACTAAAATCAGACATGACATTCTTTCCCTTTTTAAAAAATAAATTAATGGATCATGAAAACTAAAACAAAACAAAACTAACAAAAACCTCCCATGTGGTTTGCAGAACGGCATGTTATTTCCAGACATGCCACAGGAGGGAGCGCTCACTTGACTGAAAGCCCTCCTGTGGCCCAAGAGTGAAGTCAGAGAGTGAGAGGAGCTGGAGGCTGGCCAGCGTTTGCTTGGAAAGCAAAGGCCACATCAGCACTCCGCATGGCAGGCAGTATCCCTACTTGTACCACCCCCAGGTGAAGTACACCAGGTGGGCTTGGTTTCCCAGCATTTTTTCAACAATACATCTTTGCCACTTAGAGCCACAACAGTGAATTTCTTACGGGCCTGACCTGATGTAAGGATCTGGCAGCCTGAAGATGCAAACATTTACTTAGTTGTTATTTACCTAAAATCTAAGCTGGACGGCATTTCTCATGCCCAGGGGAGGAGGAGGAACTGGCAGCCCTGGTCACTGACTCCGTCTCCAGAGCCAAGAAGTCTGTTTCCCGTTCAGTCCAGAACTTGGCGCCGGGCCTTCTTGATGTTCTTCCTCCTTCCCTCAGCCTCCCTCTGTCTTCTGCTGCTCAGCTTTTTAAATCCTTTCCCTTTTTGTACTTTGAGATCATTAAGTTTATATGTTATCTGGGCCCGAGAACCAGAGAGGCAGGTCAATCTTGGTGCTGGCACTGCTTAACTATCCAAAACCGTCCCCATGTTGGACTTACCATGACCATGTTTATGACACCTACAACCAGTACCTTTGCCAGTTGTCCAAGCATCTTGATGGTCACAAAGGAACAATTCTCAAGCCTCCAGTTTACTTGTTAAAGGGCTCAAAAGTGCATCAAAGAAAATAATTTCCCATTCTTAATCTAAAAAGTATAACCTGATTTTTTTCAAAGTGAGAATGGTTCTTAAGAATGGACACCGTCTGAACAAAAATACATGCCATGCCCCTGTGTTCCATTTGCTTTTACCCACTACCAGGTGGAGTGTTGGATGTTGTCTCATCTCCCCTGTAATGCCCTCCCTAAGTAATCCCTTCCAGAAAAATAGTGGCTCTCTCTTCTGGGTTCTTACAGCACTTTTCATATAACTTGATTATTCTGTTAGTCGTGGTATGAGCCATTTATTTGCTTACACAATTATGCCATATAGTAAACATAAATGAAAGCTCTGTTTTAAATCAGTGACGGAATGAATCAATGAATAAATGAATCGTTAAAAAAATAGTTCAAAATGTTTCTCCCAATATTTCTTTAAATTATTTTTCTCTATAAGGACAAAGTGAAGCAAGGAAAAATTAGTAGCATCCTATTAAAGCACCCTAACCTTCGCAAACATTTATCAACAAAAATTTTAATGTGCAAGACACTGTGGTAAGTCCTAAGTACCTCTCTCAAAGACAGTAAAAAATAATGTTTGAGAAGACAGAAAGCTCAAGGTTTAATCATGCAATAGCTAGTGTTCAGCTAGCAGGAAATATAGTTTGACTTAAAGTAACACAAAAGATTAGGAAAGAAATGGCTTTTAGCGAAGCTGCAAAGGGCTGAAATGTCAAAATAAGTAAGAATTTATGTGGTTTGTAAAGAAGTGTATTGAAGGCTTTGACTCCTCTAAGTAAAAGAGAAAAATGAGATATGATAACCAAATGTAATGTATAATCCTCTACTGTATCAAAAAGCAAATAAATACTGGGCTAGAAAGACCATTTGGAGAGATTTGAGTATGTACTCTACAATAGATAATATTGTATCTATGTGGAATTTCCTGGGTTTAATAATAGCATTGTGATAATGTAGCAGAGTGTCTTTATTTATAGGACATACAGACTAATATTAAGGATTTTAGAGTTTAAGTAACATGATATCTGCAACTTCTATATGGATGTATGAAGATATGCAAGTGAAGGAGAGAAAGAGAAAGAAAATGTCACAGTGTTGACAGTTGGTGAATTTAGCTGAAAGTATATATTTATTTACTTTATCAACAAAGGCCAAAAAAAAGCATACTTGTTAACTTTATCAAGAATTCAGGGAAAAAAGAACAAAGACTATATATTTATATTAAATTGGGGTATTTAATGGTGTGAAGGACATTTCTGAGGCCAACTCAGTTTTCAGTCTTTTGTGAATTATAATTTATTTTTTTTCCTGGATGCTCACAAAATTTTTCATTTATCCTTGATATTAAAGTATTTTGAAAAGATACCCTGGGTATGGATCTTTTCACCTATTTTGCTGGGAACACTCTGAGTCTTTTTATTCTGCCAACACATGTTTTAATTTTTAGAAGCACTCAGCCTGACTTCATACTACACACTATGTCCATGCAACAAGGCTGCATTTGTACCCATATATTTTTGTAAATAAATTTTTTAAAGGGCAAATGTAAGCATGCTTTCTTGAATAAAAAGCAAGAGCTCAGGAACATTTTGTTCTTCTATATATTTAACTATTGCTGCACTTAATTATTCTAATAACTTTTGTTTGTTTGTTTGTCTGAGTCAGTCTCACTCTGTCGCCCAGGCTAGAGAGCGGCTGGAGTAAAATGGCACACTCACAGCCATCGCAGCCTCAACCTCCTGGGCTCAGGTGATTCTTCCACCTCAGCCTTCCAAGTAGCTGGAACCACAAGTGTGTGTCACCACACCTAACTAATTTTTTTTATTTATTGTAGACATGAAGTCTTGTCAAGTTGCCCAAGCTGGTCTCAAATCCCTGAGCACAGGGAATCCTCTTACCTCTGCCTCCCAAAGTACTGGGATTACAGGTATGAGCCACCACGCCCAGCTAATTATTCTACTATATTTTAAAGAAATGTCTCCTTGAAGTCCTACTAGAGCCATCAGGCAAGAAGAGTCCCAAGGATGCTTTTCATGTTACTAGGTGGAATCTCTCATTGATTGTCTTTGCAAGCTGCTTTCTATACCTAATTTCATAGAATTTGTGCTTTTTTGTATTTTATGACTCCAAATGCTTTTCAAAATTTATCTCCTGTTCTTCTCAGTGAATATGTCTTAAGTGTTTGAGTTTTCCCTACAGCTTTAGGTTATTGTTTGTCATTTTTTATACTATTATTTTCCCCAAACCAAGTTCTATAGAAAGAGAAATGGTCTACAGTCAGTAGTTTGGGATATTCTGGGCTGAAACAGTTCTATTTCTTTGTCATAGACTTGCCAGGCTCTTTAATATGCTTTGCTGGGTTGTGAAAAGAGAATGTCATACAGGGGGCTCTACAAATGTACATGATCACTGACCCCTCGTTTCAGTGAAACACTGTTGGTTTATCAAAGAATTCATGTTCTAGAACCTAAGTTGGGAAATTGCATTTTTGAGCCTCTAGAATCTCGTGAATCTTTGTGTTGTTGTTTCATGATATTCATCCTTGAACAAAGAAGAGCTGGGTGTTTAGAGAAAAAAAACCTGTCCTGTCCCCTCTTGGTTTATGTGGGTGGTGTATGTCTCCCTGCTAGCCCGCATACAGCAGGGCTGGTAACACACCATTAACACATAGTGCCAGTATCTGGAAAACACCCAAGCCCATGACTTTGCTGGAGGAAGGGTAGATCCTTCTCCTACTGTCCTGGGGTCCCCACTGACAATAAGAGCAGAATTCAATCTTTGCAACTGCTATGGCTTGTCATTGCAATTGTGTCCTCCTCCTAAAACTCGAGTTGTAACCCTAAGCCCGATGTGCTGGTGTTGGAAGTGGGGCCTTTCAGGGGTGATTAAATTTGAATGAGGTCATGAGAGTAGAGCCCTCATGATGAGATTAGTGCCTTTAGAAGAAGAGAAAGAGTCCAGAATCTGCCCACCCTCCCTCCTTCCCTCCAGTCACCATCTCCCTCCCCCGTCTTCCTCTCCCTCCTCCTCCCCCTCTTTTTTTCTCTTTCTCTCTCTCCTCTCCCTCTCCCTCTCTCCCTTCCCCTCCCTCTCCCTCTCCTTTCCCTCTCCTCTGCCATGTGAAGATACAAAGAGAAGCCACCATCTGCAAACCAGAAAGGGTCCCTTCCCAGAACCCAGATCTGCTGGCCCTTAATCCTAGACTCTCCAGCCTCCAGAACTGATAGAAACAAATGTTTGGTGTTTTAAATCACCCAGTCTATGATATTTTGTAATAGCAGCCCAAGCTAAGACAATAATGCTAAATGGTGTCTGCTTAACCGGAAGAAGTGTGAAAACACAGTCTCAAGAGATCAGTGCTCTTCCTTTCTTCTTTCTGTATGGTCACCTTCACTTAACCATTTGCAGCATACTGTGATCATCTGTCCTCTCCCCTATGTCTCATGTGCTGTGCTGGAGGCGACTGTCCTGCTTGGATGTAGAAGACAGGCCATGTATGGATGCCCAAGGACAAAGATCACCATGTAGCTTCTACTCAAGAGGGCAGAGGTTTCCTGGCTTCCTGGCAATGGCACATCTGGCATCTCTGAGATGGGGCATGCCCTGAGCCTGGGTCAGAGCATGCCGCCACCCATAAGCACTGATATGATGCACAGGTCAAGTCCACCCAGCCGCTTAGAACGTCTCACCCACACTCCCATTGCATGGAGGCCTGAACTTGGAGTTGAGAGAGTATCCACCCAGGTTCTAAGAAGTCACTGACAGATAGACCCTGGCATTCTGCACCACTCATGTGTGTTTTGAATGGTTGGACAGAACGTGGGGGTTGCTTACTCCAAGCACTCTCTTAACCTGAAAATACAAAGTGAAGCCAAATGTAAAGAAGCATAAAATTAATTTGGCAGCTAATATCAACAAGAGAATGAAGTATATCATGAATTACAAAAAGATAGCCATTTTGCCAGCCTCCACATTATTTATTTAGTATCTGAAATTGACTATTATAAAGTTGCATTCAGAGGACAATAATATTCATCATTTCTCTGTTCTGCCTTCCTTCAAATAGCTCAAAATATCAATATAAAAAATGTAATAAGCAAAACAAGGTAAGCACAACAAGAAAAGAAGATACAAATAAGTCAATATGAGGGGTGCAGAGAAAAGCAACAGAAAGAAAACACAGAAACAACTCTTGCAAAAAAAATACTTCTAGAAATGCCAGTCTTGGGTTTTCAATAATATAAAGTATTTCTTCATGTGCCAGTGCCCTAGAGAAAAAACTCTTTGCCTATGTATCTGTGTGTGTGTTTGTGTGTGTGTGTGTGTGTGTGTACAGATATACATAATGAAATGTTAATTTAACTTCATAGAGTATTTAAGACATTAGAAATATAACATCTATAACATCGGTAGTAATGTTAAGAAAAGGCAGCACATAACACAACTCACAAAAAAAGTCACTTGCTATTATAGGCAATGATATTTGCAATTAAGCTGAATACAACTAAATTATGACTTTAATTAAAAGGCATTTTCAAGATGGCACCAACATGTTTAAAATTTAATACATTTTATATGAGATACTGGAGTTATTAACATTTTCTTTCTGCAGCATGTGCACTTTTTAAAAAGCAAAAACATCTTTAACCAATATCAAAATGCTCCCAGAATCCATAGAAGTTTCATTGCATAATAAATTCAAGGAGCAATTTTTTCCAGTCATTTAATACTTGCCCCTACTTGGGATATGCAATTGTATTCACATTCATGGTTAATAGTAACAGAATTACTGACAAACTCTGGTGGCCCAAGTGTCTACATTAATTTTAAATGGAGAATGAATGGATGACCCAGGGGACTCATAATGAAACTCAGAGTCTTTTGCGACTGGACCAGAGTCAGAATGTTAGGACAATTCAGCAGACCTCATTTTGAGAGCAAAAATGATAGCCAAGGGTCTGTGTCAAGTGAGTTTAAGTCTGAACTCTGTGCCTGGCAGACACATAGAGGGTCACACCAACAAGGGAGATCTTTTTCTAATTCTGTCTTCTCTGCAGAAGTCTTATTACCTGAGGAAAACTGACCTGTCAAGGTATGAAATTGTCTTTCTAAAATAAGTCCGAGACACAGCAGCTAGGAGGATTACTGGTGATCTTACGTGACCCAGCCAAGGACAGTGATGATGGCCTTGCCTGTCTCTGCGTAAAGAGTTGAGTAAGTGTCAGCTGTTTTTACAAAGCTATCCTGGAGACCATGAAGACCAAGAAGATGCATAAAACAGAAGCATTAAGAACGTTTACTTGTGCTCAAGGAGTTTAAAATCTAGTTTGAGAAGCACATTGTTACCACAGAGAGTCACTCATGAATATAAATGAAACTTTGAATAGGTAGGCTCAGTATGAAGGACACAAAAGGTCAGTGTGAGAGGAAACATGCCTTTCCTGAACAAGCTGCTGTCATGCCCATTGCTTTCTGGAGTGCCTTTTAGAGTTAACTTATAAGGGATGCAGAAATATTTACAAAGTTATGTTCATAGTATCACTTCAGGTTAATCATCCAGATTATTCAGAAAGTAGCTTCAGATAATTCTACCCACCTCCAAGTACCAAAGTTGCCTTCCCCCCACTATGACGGCAGAGAGGCAAAAAAGCTGCTTTTAATGAACACAGACTTGCCCCTAGTTAATGAATATCACATAACTATCACAAAGGGGTCTTCTTTCTGTAAAGACAGGTCTACCATTTGTGCAATACTTTGACCAATGGCAATCAATTACTTTGAAGGATAAAACATTTATTTGGTTCTAAAAATTCTAGCATATTTCTCTTAAAATTAAATTATGCCATTAGAAAGGTTTATCTTATATTCTCAGGAAGTGACTTCACAGCAACCACAAATGAATACTATAAAAGTCCTACATACGCCATGGAAACCACACGTTCACTGTAATGAAATTTTATCATAGAAAGTACTCTGTTCAAAAATCATTAGAAACAAGTAAAAAAAAAAAGGACAACAGCTACATATGTCCACTTGCAAGTGCTTCAACCCCTCCGCGGCTGTTTCCCTGACCCCGTTTCCCCTCATACTGCCCAGCACCTGGCAGGCTTTTTATCCTGGTTGTGAGTCTACTCCCATGGCCCCATAAAAGGAGAATGACAGAGACCCAGCACTCTTGGGGGCGCCTTCTGCTAGGGCAGGGATGGCCAGCAGCTGGCTTGGTGCCCTCACCCCCTCAGAATGCCAGGGACAGCGCTCACCTTGCACCTGGGATTTCACAGGGCAGCAACAGTACCCCCATGCTTGCTTCTCTCACTCCCCCCGGATATTGTCTATACCTCTCTCATCTGTCCTCCACATCAGGGTCACTACCTGACACTCACACTGGACCAAAACTTTCCTCTGCAGAATGAGGTCCAGACTCCTAAGCACAATGCACAAGGCCCTGAACAGGCTAGTTCCAACTTACACACTTGTTTTCTACCATTCCTCCATCCCGCTATACACACACACACACACACACACACACACACACACACACACACACACGCATGCGCACACACCAGCATCATCCTCCTATCTCTCCACAAAACACCACACAGACTCACCTACTCTGTGCATTTGTCTTTGGCAGAAATAACCATTTCCACACCACCACTTGTAACACCAATAGATGCCTTCCCTGACCGGCCCTGGGAGACCTGGCCCCAGTCCTCTCTTGTCTGGCCACACAACAACTGTATTATAATTCTCCTCTGGACTGAGTTCAGGGACTGCCTTTCTGGCCTTGGCTGCTCTTCCCCCAGCAGGGTCCTGGCACACAGTAGGCATGCGGAATGTTCACTGCAGAAATAAACTGATGTCTAAGTGCATCGCCGTGAGTAGTACTGAGGAGCGCTTTTGCCTCAAGTCCTCAGTGTAGTCGTTTTTCAACTATCTTCAATTCATTGTTATTTGATCTTGAAAGGGTTTCACCGAGGCTGCATCTGAGCCCCACTGCTCCGTAGGTATTACACGTGGAGTCGCCTAAGGTAAGACCACAATGTTCCATACAGAATTGCTTCTGAAAGATTCATCTGCAGCTTGGGCTTAGCCCCCAAAGTGCGTTTTTCTTAAAGTATACCTTAAACAATAATAAAAATGCTCATAGGACACCAACCATCAAATTAATATTAATGGTAATAACAACAATAATTGTCTTTAAAGTAATTCATTGAAGCCAAGAAGTAGACAAACCAGTTGACATGCAGTCAGAATTCAATATTTTTCATGAGAAAAACAATTCACTACCAATGACAAATAACAGTAGGACCACTAACACTACCTGTCATGCATCTAATGAAGACAGATTCTCCGGCTACCACATATAATATGTAATATCCAAAAGCACTGCTGTAATTCACAGCTAATTAGTGTCTTGCCGTTATGAGCAGTGTCGTGGCCCTGACTCTCTTTTCAGATCCACTCAGACCTTACAAGAGCAGACAGCCGTGCAAGGATCACAACAACCCAATTAGCACCCACCCCAACCTAGGGCTGCTACTTCTCAGCCCACCCCCACATCCATAAATCATGCTCCTTTACCAAGCTCTTCTCCTCTGACAGCTGCAAGCCATTGTTGCCCAAGGAATAAAGACAGTCCTTCTAAGGAAAACTCATGTGGGAGAGACAGAGATAGAAAAGGGATATAATTTGGCTTCCTTGAGCAGTGCAGCAGTCAGCAAAATTGAAGACCATCAATTCTGACTGATTAAGAGACACATGTACTAAGAAATAAATCCATGAATGGTATATCTGAAGACCCTCAGTGATAATCAACAGTCAGCAATCGAGTTGTTTGTTTGTTTGTTTTAATGTGACTTTACTGAAGACATTTTCTTCCCATTTTTCTCCTGGAAAGCCTTCCCTCTGGCTAATAAGAAAAATGTTCTTTCAGTAGAGCATAATGGTATGCATTTACTTTGTCCCCCAGTGAATATGCAGCAATCAGATAATTTGTTTGAAAGACTCTAAATTGTTTGACTTCATTGAAAAAGAATCTGTAATGATGTGCTGGTCTCCAAGCAAGGGCTACAAAGCTTTCTAAATCCATAAGCAAGCTCTGGAGTGTTTGCAGCACATAGCCAATATCCTTGTAATTTTGTTCTAAGCCTATAAAGCTGTTTTGTTCCATAATATTCTACTTAGAAAGAATTCTGAACAGTCACTGTAGCCTGGGTACTATTCAGATATGACGCAGGTAATTCTGCTTTTAGTTTGTTTTCCTCATGAAACAATCACTCTTCTATGTTTTTAAGGTTAACCAAAAACATTTAATCTAGCTGCCACCTTATTTGATATATAAATGTTGACAAAGGTAAACAAACCAACAGGGATGCATTTAAATAAGGAATTCCTTTATACTCTTCTTATTAAGCATGGAAATTTCCAAAAGTTTTAATTTTCTTCCTCTGAGTATAATATTCTCATGGAAATCTTCAAACAGTAAAATATTTATCTACAAGATGTCCACTGTATCATATTTTACAACACAATAATGAAAATGTACAAGGTATAAGTCAAGTAAATGATAATACATCCATACATGGAAAGTTATGTGACTTCTATAAATAATCATGTAGAAGAATATTAAAGGACATGCAAAAACATTCACAAAATATGCAGGGCAGAAGTAAGAAAAGCAGAGCCTAAAACCATACTATACATATACACACAAATATGTGAGTAGACCTATCTATAAACACACACATATTTGTGCATATAAGTATACATATGTGTATGTGTATATAGACGTGTATATATAGTATATATCTATACAGTATATATATTTATATACTATATATATTTATATACAGTATGTACAGTATATATTTATGTACTGTGAACCTGAAAGAGCCAATCTCAAGTGGTTAACTTGGCCTAAATTTAAAACAGAGACAGGTCATGATGGTTCATGCTTGTAATCCCAGCACTTAGGAAGGGTGAGGTGGGAGGACTGCTTGATCCCAGGAGTTCAAGACCAGCCTGGGCAACATAGCAACAACTTGCCTCTACAAAAAAAGAAAAATTAGCCAAGTGTCATGGCACGTGCCTATAGTCCCAGCTTCTTGGGAGGCTGAGGCAGAAGGGTCGCCTGAGCCCAGGAGGTTGATGTTACTGTGAGCTGTGATTCATGCCACTGCACTCCAATCTCAATTACAGAGGGAGATTCTGACTCAGTCAATCCATAAATAAAATAGACCACTTGCTGACTAGAGGACACACTGTCCTCTAAGCTCCCCGAAAACCCATTAACTCTGGTGCTTTCAGAGTTCACCTGCCTCAGCCAGTAAGAATTTAGCTGTACAGACCAATCAAGGTTCAGTTATATCAGCCAATCAGAGCTCAGGTGTATCAACCAATCAGGGTTCAGTCATATCAACCTATCAAGGCTCAAATATAGCAATCAATCTGGGCTCAGCTGTAATGACCATTCAAGGCTCAGTTGTAATGACCAATCAAGGCTCGACTGTATCAACCAATCAGAACTAAGCAAGTAGAATCCTGTATTTGCATAACCAGCCCTGCTTGGGAACTTGGGACAGTGACTTACTATAACCCAGATCCTCCCTTTTTGCTAGGATACGCCTTCACTCTGCCCAAAGGCTGTGTCTCCAGGGCCTGCAAGCTTCACCAGAATAAAAAGTCTCTTTCGTCCAAAATCCCTTTCAGAGAACTTCTGTTCACAATACAAACATAAATACACATATGTATTCTATTATTCCCAAGATGATCGCAACTTTGTTTTCTGTGTATGGGGGTATATGTAGGTATAAATGTATAAATAAATATGTCAAGAATTTACTAAAATCCTGACAGGAGAGGTATTTCAATATTTAAATTTTCAGAAAGTCATATTCTAGATTATTCTTCTTTAAGCTGCCCTGTTTATATAAAATTTTCATACTTCTTTCATAATCAGAATAAAGAAACAATATATGAAATATTCAGGTATATCACCTGGGTATATACCAATGTGCATTGATAGGAATCCCAACCCATGGAACACGTGCTCTGAGTGACTAATGCCCATCTCATATCAGTCATTCAATATTTCGATTATCATCCTGGGTATAAGCAACATGTAAAAGGTAAATGACACATCTTTTTTTTTTTTTTTTTTTTTTCCGAGTTGGAGTCTCACTCTGTCGCCCAGACTGGAGTGCAGTGGCCACTTCCAGCCACCGCAGCCTCAACCTGCTGGGCTCCGGTGATCCTTCCGCCTCAGCCTTCCAAGTAGCTGGAACTACAGGTGCGCACTACCACTCCCGGCTAGTTATTTTTTTTATTTATTGTAGAGATGAGGTCTCACCAAGTTGCCCAGGCGGGTCTCGAACCCGCGGGCTGAGGCAATTCACTCACCTCAGCCTCCCAAGGCACGGGATTACAGGCTGAGCCACCGAGCCCGGCAAATGAGACATCTTAAGCATATTTTGAGAATGGCCATCAGAACAGCAGTTTCTAACCCTTTATACATGGCACTAAGAGTGAATTTGAATCCACACCATTCTGGAATCCCAGACCCACTCAGTGTCAGAACAGGCAGGAAGGGCAGAACATGGTAGCTCACACCTGTAATCCCAGCATGGAGGCCAAGGCAGGATAATCGCTAGAGCCCAGGAGTTCAGACCTTCTGATAAACTGCCTCAGCACCACAACCCTGGAATCGCTCCAGCTCTGACCTATCCACCCTGAGGGTTGGGACTACCAGGTGTATAGAAGGACTATGGGTATAAAATATACACAGTCTAGCCAGAGTTCAGTCAGGTCCAAATCCCCAATACGTGGAACCAGGGCCTGCTTTAGGGTGGGGCTGTGGAGGCCACCCTGACTTCCAACTCAGGAGCCAGACACGGTGAGGCACGTGCCATCGCGTCTAATAAGCGCTGAGTGGGGGCAGCAAGAAGGAAGGAAGGAAGCAAAGTTTCTTTCCCCAGGAGGTTTACTAGCTAAACACAGTACATAGAATACATGCTTCAGGGGGATAACACACACGACAGGCCTAGACAATGCAGAACAGAGCAAGAAAAGAAGAAGTCTCACATTCAGAGATAGTGCAGTCTTTAAGAAAAGACATTACGCCCCATGCAAAAAAAAAAAACAAACAAACCTATAAACATAGATTTTTGAAAGCAAAGACATACACGTAAGTACCTTCAACCCTTAAAGATACTTCTCAGGTTCCCCATGCTCCTTTTTCCCTAGGGCAGTGTAAACATGAATTTGATCCTTCTTAGGTGAAAAACTGTATTTGACCAAATGTTACATGTTATGGGGTTATTTAAATGGATTTGCATTAAGTATGTCCATTCGCTTTCGATTTACCAGGCAGAGACAAGTGAAATGCAAAAAGAAAAAAAAAAAAATTGGTACTGTGGCAATCTCAGTGCTGATACTATGTAGTTTTGGCTTCTCACTGATCATTTCTCTAACAGGAGCCCAGGTAACGCAAAGGTGAGAAAGGATAGCCAGATTCATGTATTTTCCATCTCCTACCTAGAGTGTATATATCTGAAATTGTTTATGGAGACTTCTAGCTTTAATCATGTTTTTGCTGATTTTAATATTATTCTTAAGTAGTTTAGTAGATTTAATGTTGGTGCTACTGTGAAAATAAGAAATAAGGCAAATTTAAAATTATCACATCCATGCTCACACAGCAAGTTCATAACTGCAGACTCTTGAACCAATATTGGAATCACACAAAACAATGCCCATACCTGAAATAGCTAAATCTCCTTTGTGGCTTTCACTTTCTCTGATTAAAAAGGCACCCGTCTGGTTTTCTGAATACAATAGTTGTTTTTCTGCATCTGCTCTCTTGGTTGCTCCAAAGAACCACCTAAAAAGAGAGATATGTAAACTTTAATTAAGCAAACATTCATTTTTTTAAGGAGCAAGAAGCTTGGCAAGATAGTGTTCTAACATCAAAAACAGTTAGTTATATTCTTTAGTGAAACTATTGCAGGTATAAATGGTAGCTTCTGACACTTGAAATGGTTTTTCAGGATGCCTATAACTCACACCAGGATTCATTTTTTAAAAATTACAAGCAGGAATTTGATTGATGCCTGCTACCATGTCTCTTCTCAGATCTGCATTTTGTCTGAGAGGTCCTGTGCCCATCCCCCACCATAGTCAAAGCCCACCTCGGGTCTGCCATGTAAGCCAGTCACATTTCAAACTCTGAAATTACTCGTCATCACCATGCATCTCTCCACTGCCTCACCTGATACCTCTCAAAGTTGGAAGGCAAATATTTTCATCAAAGGATTCATATTCTTTACATTAAAGTGTGAACAATTTAAAATGTAGTTCTCTTCTTCTCCCTGCTTTGGAATTTTTTTAAAAAGTGTAGTTCTCTGGACATTTAAGAAATGATTCCATAAATCAGGAGCAAGCATTTTTGCCTAGGAGATAGCTTCCTAATGCCATCCCCACCTCTTGTCTTTTCCCTCTCATCTACCATTCTAGAAATATGAGCCAGATACCGAACACACAAGTTCATGAATGTGACCATTCCCAACAAAGACTCATGGAACATCAATATCAGAGCCCATCTGAAAGATGTATCAGGTTGACAGGAATCGATGTGATCTAATCAGAGGGCGCTGGAACACCTGCTTTTCACAAATGACCTCTCATCGTGGGGCCATGAAGGTGACCATCATTATTAAAGACTTTATATAAACTACTGAACTTTTCAGGTATCCTTGTTAAAAATGGAAACATCCCAAGAGGAAATGCAGGCTTGATGGAAGAAACAGACTGGGAGAGAAGATGCCGATTATCAAAAGCTAGCTGGAGTCTGACAGGTGATGAGCATTGGAGTGCACTACAAGTGACGCAGTTGAAAGCAGGTTGAAGGGAAAGATTTTGAAAGAAAAACATTCAGATAAAAATAGAACCTTCTAGCAAATGCAGGGTGTTTGTTTACTGTTGTCCTAATTATCAATTAGAAATTACGTCACATTAACTACATCTGTCAGAATATGCCAGGTCATCTTGGAGTAATGAACAACTCCAAAATCTCAGTGGTATCAGACACCAAGGAGTTATTTTTTCTTTCAGCTCCATGTCTCTGCTCCAAGTCTCACTCAGGGAGTTTCTAGCTCCATGCATTTATGTTTGCTGAGCCAGGATTAGAAAATGTAGCAAATCTCAGGCGGGTTCCTACAGCTTCTAAAGAGTCTACTCAGGGATGAACTCACTGGCAAATAAACCACACGGTCTGCTTAAATCCAAAGAGTAGAAAGTGCAGTTCCCCTATTTTCCAGTAGGCAGAGAATTGGAAGCATTTGGTAGACTACACTAATGACTGCACATTGATATCAGGGGTCCAGCTGATGTTCACAGGGTATTGTTTTTCCAATCGAAACCATGGGCGGCATGAAAACATTCTGAAGTGGCCATGGAATGAATTCATAGAAAAACAGAAATGCACATTTTCTGCTATTGCAGAAATAAGTCAATAGGATACTAGAACATAATAAAAATCTCAAAAAGACCTAAGCATACAAATTAGTGATGAAAGGATGAATGATTCAGTAAATAATGCCAATACCATTAATAACGTATGGGAAAAAATTGATGTCTATAGGATAGACAATAATTCCACATAGATGAAAGACATAACATGAAAGGTCAACTTCAGAACTTTCTGGAGACAATGGGCTAGAGAGGTTTTCTCAAGCAAGACAAAAGGAAAAAGATATTCAAACCTTAAGGGGAAAGTTTGATAATATTCATTACTTCACTGTTTAAAACACTGCATAAATAAGATTACCATGAAATAAAATTAAAATACAAGTCGTGAGCCTGGAGAAAATATTTGCAAATTACATAAACCCAAATAGGATTAGTATTCACATTATATTGAGATCCATAATCAACAAAGATAACATAGTAGAAAAATTGGCACCGGATA
Organism: Carlito syrichta; assembly: GCF_000164805.1. NCBI lineage: Eukaryota > Metazoa > Chordata > Mammalia > Primates > Tarsiidae > Carlito > Carlito syrichta. The sequence continues at coordinate 369,578 of NW_007245903.1, forward strand.
TAATTGGACAGTTCACAGAAAAGCAAAACCCAAATAGTTAATAAAAATAAGAAAAGAAACACAGCCTCTATTTGGGCTGGTGATTAAGAATATTAGCAATATTACATATAAAACTACCACGAAGTACAGTTCTATACTTTTCCAAATTAAAAACTCTCACATTATCAGGTACTGGGGAAATTGTGAAACAAGACCCTTTATATAAATCCAGTGACAACACAATTCGTACAACTGATTGAGAGAGCACTTTGGCACTATCTGGTAAAGCTGAGTGTCTGTACCCTGTTCAATGTCATGAGCTCAAGGAGACACACTACAGAATTCTCCACTGGAGAATTATAGCAGTGAGACATTGGAAACCGTCTAAATGTCAATTACAGGAGAATAGGTAGACAAACGGCTATAGATACAAAATGAACTACTGTATAAAAATTAAAGAATTAAAGCAGTAGAAAATTAAAAATTAAAGCAGTAGCCAGCAGTCCCAGCTACTCAGGAGACTGAAGCTGGAGGATCGTTTGAGCTCAGGAGTTCAAGGCTGTCGTGCACCAGATTGTATCTGTGAATAGCTACTGCACTCCAGACTGGGCAATATAGTGAGTGAGACCCTGTCTCTAAAAAAAATAAAAATCAATAAATAAAATCTAAAAAAAAATGACTCAGGGATGAAAGGAAGTTGAAAATGATACACACCATTGTAATAGCATTTATATAAAGTTTAAGCAAAAACATTTAAAAACTGTACATATTTTTATAAAAACATGCACATTTAGTGAAAGTCAATGGTTAAAGTACTCAAGCATTTCCGGAAATGGCAACATTTCTTCACACAAATATTTCAAGCAAAGAAGCAATAATGGTCAAATATACTGATCAACTCAATGCCTTTTCTGATTAAAAGTACATTGATTGTGCATCAACCTTTAATTGTTTGATAATATATAAGTATATAAATCTTTATAAGAATTTATCTAGCAAACTAAATTCTCAGAATTACGATTATATTTACTATATCTCATTGTTCTCAATAATAAATGCTCCATTATATAAGTTTATGTACATACATTTGTATTTTACATCATCAAGTCTATAAATGATGTGTTTTCTCTGACCAATATAAGTAGAAGCAAGCAGTTTTGTAAATCAAATGATTGAAGATAATGCAATTTTACTACATTGTAAAGGAAATTGATAGTAAAAAGTTTAAAATTCTTTTCTGTCTGGACAGTTTGGGGCTTTAGTATAATTACTGTACAAGGCAGATCACACAAGTGTAGAATCCATGGTAAGGATGAAATGAATATACGTGTTTGACTGGATGCAAGTTACACAATACGGGGATTTTGCTTGGTTGAGCTCCAATGAGGAAGTGAACAGCGTAAATAATCAGCTGTCTTCTGGATGTAGTGGCATTATATCACCACCCTTTATACTCAAAGGGGACGCAGCAGCCAGGCTGCCATCTCCGGCACACGTGCTGCTGGGAGACTCATGGGCAGATGATGGAGCGGTTCAAGCTTTGCACAGGTGAAAACTGCTGTGTCATTGAGGTCTGAACCGACTGTTATTCTGTTAGCCCTGCCTTTTGCAGCCCCTGCTGGCCACTGGCTGGAAGGGCACACGCACCCCAGGCCTGGCTGTCCACCACAGCCACTACAACACCCCCTTTAAGCTGCAGTTCTGCGTGCTGTCAGCAGTTAGTGCAGAGAGGAATTAAGAGACCCTCGGAGGTCTAAGGTCTCTCAGGAGAGCTGTGCATGCCCAGGAGCTTCCAAGCACAGTCCCCAGGGCAGGAACTTCAGCATCCCATGAAAATGCAGACTCGTGTCTCACTCTGTACCTGCTGAATCGTAAACTCCAGAGGTGGAGCCCAGCAATCTGAGGTTCAATCAGTCCCCCGGGTGATCTGATGCACACTGAAGTCTGAGAACTACTTACATATAGAAAAAGTAATTAATCCATGTAGAAACTTACACAGGATAGCTAGAGTAAGTTAGAGCTTGGCACTTGGGTATGAAAATCATCCCATGAAGTTAGACTACATGAAAACACACTCACATTGTGCTGATGTTTAACGAAAATAATCTTTTTACCATATGATGCCATGAAAAAGATCTTGATTGATTATAACCCATAGGAGGAGATCCATGATAGCCATGTCCTGTGAGAAAGAAATGCTGCAATTAGATAAAAAACAGAACTATAAGTATGATGCCTGGTTTGGGAAGAAAGGTATGTGGCTTAAGTCAAACTTATTTTAGAAACATTGTCAAGTGTCTACTGTGAGTCAGTTCTGTAGCACTGACAAAGAAAGATCTGTAAGATGTTTTGTTTATAAAAGGTGTAGTGCAAAGTAACAAGAGTGTTACCATTTCATGTATATTTTTTAAACTAACAAACCAAAAATCACATGTGCTTATTTCTCTGGAGATTAGTGACAGCTGACAAAAATGCTGACACAGTGTTTTCACTTTTTACTCTGTATTCTTCTCTATAACTTGGGTGTTTACAGCAAAATGTAGTTGGAGATTACTTTAAAATTTATTTAAACAAAAATTAAAATAGATCAATCAGGAATATGCTTCAAAAATGTATATGTCATAAAGGTCTGCACTAGAAATGCTGGCAGTGAGAATTGATTGCTTCAGGAAAAATCCCCAAGGAATGTGAAACAGGTGATCATGGATGGGCAGGGAACAGATGGAAGACCCTCCATGACACCAGGATTCAAACCTGGAAGTCTAGAGGACAATATGCCCCGCAATGCAACAAAAGCAGAAAACAGCCCAGGCCCACAGCATCTCGCTAGGAAAGTGACTGAGCCTCTGAATACTCAATGTCCTCATTCGCTAACAGGGATGATGATAATTTCCTCATAGTCTTGTAGATTAGGAAAAGTAATACATGCAAAGGGCTTAATGTCTGGGCACATTCATGTTCAGTACATAGGACCTATTCTAAGAAAACTCATTGAAGGCAGACATTATAAATATGGTCTCAGACGTGTTGAATGTGAGGTCCTGACAGAACATGAGTAGATTTGTGAACATGACCTTACTCATGCTTGCATAGACAGTTTCATCACAAGTGACTCTTCTCCCGGCCTGCAACTCTTGACAAGGACATACTGCCACCAGGTGGCAGTAGGTCATTTCACTAATCCAAAAAGGCAGAGGGGCAAGCAGTTGTGTAAGATTAACTGGAGGGTCTTTATTTCAAAAAAGGCAAAAAGAGCCTTTAAAAAAACACAGAATTTATGCAGCGTAACTGAATATCAACATTTAAGTAACATAGATATCAATCAAAATTTAGGGAAATCAGCATGAAAATAGACATGGTACGTCCATTAACGCTTTGTCATTTCATCGAAGTCTTATTTTACCTCAGTGACCCTTCATTCCATCAAATAGAGATAATTTCCTCTTACATTTTTTAAATTGAAAACTAATGCCCAGAACCTACTGACTAAAGTTTACAAAAGTTAACATATAATTTTAATTTTTCTAATGTCTCCCTAAACACCAAGGCAGCTACCTTCATGTTCTGTAGACAGATTCTGAAAAAAATAAGCTCTTAGGACTGGTCTCAGAAAAAATAAAAATGTACCCTTCCAGAAAATGCAGAAAGGAAAGCATGTGGATCCAGTTGACATGATCAGTCATGGGGAAGAGCCTGGGGTGACTCCCACTGAGAGCTCAGGGGCAGAGTGTCTATAAGGTTGGCATCATACCCACATATGTGGTGAAGGATAAAACCACCTATCGTCCTTGCCAATATGATTGGCCAGCATCAGCACCACTAACATTTGTACAACACTCACAGTGTGCAGGGCACACCCATCATGTTTAGTCATTTATTGTATCTAGATGAAAGACTTGGACTCATGGACTCTCGAGCTGTGACTCACCTGCCTCTACCTATGTCTGGGCAACATTGCCAGAAAAGCCCCTGGGGCTTCCTCTTGTCCAGGTCATCAGTCCCCTCCCCTACCATCTCCCTTGGCTCCCAAGAATCTAGCCCCGTCACTCTCTCCCACTCACATGGCATGTGAAGGACAAAGAAAAGATAATAATACTTCTATGTATTTTGTTCCTCATCCTTCCTTTCCACTTCCCTCACCATAACCTTTGTCTGATTCAATGTTACAACTTGGATTGTGGCAACATTTCACTGCCTGTTCTCTTTAACACTAATAGCTTGTATTTATTGACCACAGACAGGGAGCCAGGCACTGTGGTTACGAGTTTCGCATGCATTATCTCAGTCTCTCCCCCTTGCTTGCACCACCACCACTAGATTAATCAACTGACCAATGTATCTACACAAGTAAGGGGTTTTCTGTTTTTGGAATAAAACCCTATTAGCCTGAAAATTCAGGCCCTCCACTATCTAGACACCAGCCATTTCTCCCATCTTACCTTTCCTGCATAACTCCCTGTTCCAGCTAAGCTCACACTCTTACCACCACTTACAGTGGCACCACTTGAACTTGCCTACTCAGAATTCCTGCAGTATTCAGTGACTATGTCTCTGACTTGGTGTGTGGCATGCAAAAGCTAGTGCCATATTTTAACTGTTTGTTAGATGATTCCTTGTGTTCATTCACTGGAGGCTGCAGACCTCCCTAGCACAAGGACAGAGTCAGGTAACGCCTCATATCTCTGGCATGAAGCAACACGCCACATGTCTTGTGGAGCTGTTAAATAAATACTTGTTGATGAAACAATTAATACATTGTACTTCCGTGTGAGTGCTTTATACAGTCTCTTGGTTTATACTGAACATTGAACTTTAGATAATGCCTGTGTGTCCATGTAATCTCATTTGTGCCAACCACATAGCTTGCTTATGGGAAAGTAGAATGTGCTGATGGGAAAGCCTCATCTGCTTGGGCCAGTGGCAGCCCAGCTTCTAACATTAACAGGCCTCAGACCACAAATTCCAATCTGACCCCTCTCTCTTCTCCCAATGAGAACTTGAGTATGAATGTCAAGATCAAAAATGAAACTCACTTTGCTGTCCTTTAGAATATAAGTATATCAGGGCTGCACACATGTGAAGAACATGTGATCAAGTGACGAGTCAAGTTCAGTATCAGAGGCAGGATTTGCAGGCACACAGAAACCAGAGAGCTCTTGCTTGGGTCATTTGATGAAGCTTTTTTTTATGCTGTTGTTCACCTTGATAGTCATCATGAAAGGGGAATTTTGAAGGAACTTCTTTACGGAGGAAGTAAGGCAAAATAATCTGTGACTTCCTCACCAAGAGAGATGACTATTTGTAAAAGAATCTAGATATAACCTGAGCCCACTTCCCTGAGTCTAGTAATCAAAAGTACGCAATTTCTCACGAAAAGCTGACAAAGAATACAACAAAGGTGTGCATAGGCATTTGATCTCAAGGCAGTGTTTCTGTTTCACAACTGTCCTCTATTTGGGTAAAAGGGAAATGAAGACCAAAATTGACTTCTCTTTTAAAATAAAAAACAGGCCTGCCTTGGTGGCTCAGCCTGTAATCCCAGCACTCTGGGAGGCCAAGACAAGTGGATTGCCTGAGGCTGTGGGTTTGAGACCAGCCTAGGCAACTTGGTGAGACCTTGTCTCTACAACAAATAAAAAATTATCTGGGCATGGTAGCACACGTCTGTAGTTCCAGCTACTTGGAAGGCTGAGACACAAGGATCGCCGGAGCCCAGCAGGTCGACACTGGGGTGGCAGTGGGTGTGCCACTGCACTCCAGCCTGGGCAACAGAGTGAGACTCCAACTCAAAAAATAATAATAATAATAAGTAAAATAAAATAAAAAAACAAAGAGTACATATATAATGACATTTTAAATCATCAAGCCCAAAATAAAAATGTAAAGTTTAACCCATCTACTTTGCTCTTGGACAAAATTTGTGATAATGTTTGTCCCAGAAACTAGGAGTATATGGGTTAGAGTTGAAAGCATTAGTCATCTTCTGTTTCCATCTTTGTCCCATCCAAAGAAGGTAAGCACGGTTGATCTTATGATGCCTAGAGAAATGCCTTCTTCAAAAAACCCACAAATGTTCATTCCTGTTCTCTATATGAACACACTTTGGGGCAGTAGTATACTTCCTAGTGAGTATATGGGACACTAACTTCAGAAGTGACAGTCTCACTTAGTTTTCTACCTGTCTCCCAATCAAAAAATTGTTATTTCCTCTCATGAGTTTCATTTTTCATCCCAAGAAGGAAAAAAATAAAAAGAATTTTTACTTCACTTAATCTCGAGAAACTTTAATTCCCAGTGTCAGGAATGATATTATCTCACTTTATCTGAAGCACTGTTTTTATTGTTGTTGTTAAGATCTTCAGAAATCTTGTTCTTTGGGAATTACTCTGGGAATAGACAAGGCCCAGTATTGAGTGTAGTCAGTGATTAGTCAGTGTGGTCCTCACTCAAGGAGGGTCAATGATGTCCCACTGTGGACTTAGCATCTACCCTGCATTTTCTGGATCCAGGTTTCTCTTACAGAAAGAAAGAGTGGTGAGCATCTGTCCTCTGTTTCCCTCTATTGAGTGATATTCAAGAGACTGCATAGCTGATGTAGCACATACCCCTCCCCATCAGAACAGACACTCACACAGCCAGAGACTCAAGCCTAAGTTTTTAATCCCATCATTTTAACACTAAGTGATGCACATCCTCACTTCATTCAATCTATCTCAAATAAAATGTTGCAAACAACTTGAAGGTATCCTACCCTTCTCATTACTTACAGTGCAATAATTATATAGTTTTCTATGTGCTTTATATGCTGAAATACATTAGTGACATTAATTTTAAACCAACTGTATGGAAAAAAGATGAAAAAGCAAAAGAAGAATATATTTCTTTTCTCTCGAGAATCTTAGACTATTGGGCAGTGGGGAGTTAAAAGATCATTTTAAGTAACAAATTTTTAAAAAGTGATTTTTTAAAAAAGCATTTAATCATCCAGTGTTGTGTAGTCAGATAAATTAAGTGTTAGCTCTATGGAGTATGGAAGACTTCTTTTAAAGAGTACACTTTGAAAAGAATTTGAAAGAGATGAGAAATCTAAAAAAAGGAAGAAAGAAAGAAAAGGGTATGTGGACAGGTGAAGAAACCAAAAAAGTGTTTGTGGGCAGATTGGTTTAATGGGCAACACTGGACAGCAGGAATCAAGAACACAGGTCTTTGATGTTTGCAGGTAATTCCATGTGGAAACTATCTCCATGGAAGAAGCAGATCTTTGGCAAAATTTGAAAAGTACATTAGAAGAATGTTGAGATATCCACTTGGTATTTAGCACAGTAGAGAATTTGAAGTCCTGAGCTCACAAGAAATATGAGAAGAAAATGTGACATTATTTAAAAATTGTTCCATGAACAAATATAAGTGGTAGGGTACAGGGAGTGAAAGCAAGAAAGAATTATTCTATGGGGAGAAAGAAAAAAAGCAATTGGTCAAACTTTAGAGCTGGTAAGAAATTTTTATGGCGATCTAAGGTGTTTTAGCGAGTACTTGTATTTTTCTGGGAAGAGAGTTCGTTGCTTCATTTAATTCTCAGAGATGTTTGTGGAAAAAAAACTAACTGTCTCCCTCAATAAGACTGAGTGTTTGCTCCAGGGTCACATGAGAGCTGAGGTCAAAGCCATAATCACCGCCTACCACCCTACCATTCACTCATTGTTCATTTTTCATTAGTTACTTAATGAGCAGCTATTATGTGCCAAGCACAGTTCTAGTCAGTAGACATAAAGCAGTGCTGTAGTGAAACAAAAAGTCCTCCCTCTGTGGTACTCATATACTAATGGAGAAAAACAGATGACAAAATAAATGAGTAAATGATACCATATGTTTGAAGGTGATAAATGCAAAGTAGGAAAAAAATTAAGCAAAGTAAGGAAGAAGAGTGCAGTTTTCAAATTACTTTCACTTGGCAAGAATATGCAGGCAGGTGGGATTCAGAGGATTTTCCTCTGTGTTCCTAAATTTAAAAATAATCAGCAGAGCCGGGCTCAGTGGCTCAGCCTGTCATCCCGCGCCTTTGGGAGGCTGAGGTGAGTGGATTGCCTGAACCCGCGGGTTCGAGACCCGCCTGGGCAGCGAGACCTCATCTCTACAATAAATCCAAAAATCAGCCGGGCATGGTAGCACGCGCCTGTAGTTCCAGCTACTTGGAAGGCTGAGGCGGAAGGATCGCCGGAGCCCAGCGGGTCGAGGTTGCGGTGGCCGGGAGCGGCCACTGCACTCCACTCTGAGCGACAGAGTGAGACTCCAACTCAAAAAATAATAATAATAATAATCAGCAGAATAAATAGAGCTGTGGGTGGGGGGGAATGGATAAAACCTTTGAGAGAAAGAGATGAGTGAAAATCATACTCCACCACGACTTCTAGGACTGAAGCCAATATCTAGATTTCTCAGCTGCAATTTTCCCAAGATATATCAGTATTTGTCTTTACTCATTTCATGAAAATGCAAAATACCAGAAGTTACAAGTGTTCACAAGGATCTCCTTGGGGGGCTATGGTCTTTTAGCCAAAGAAAGGTGAAGAAGCCATTTAATGGAAAGTGTCATGGCATATGAAAAATAATTATACATAAATAGAAGGAATACTTTCAATTATAAAGGAATGTTTCAGATAGGATATTTTCAGAGGCATCTCTTAAATTCATGTAAAAATCAAAATATTTAAATAAGATTGTCTTTTGCTTTTGACAAGCATACAATGCAGGGTAAAATTTCCATTGTTTATGAGGGTGGCTATCGTTAACATGAAGCTTTTGTACATTTCCAAAATACCCAGAAGACAGCAATTCCAATGCTCCTAGCATAAAGAAAAGTAGGTATTACGGTGATAGACATCCCAACCACCCTGATTTGATCTTTGCACATTTTATGAATGTACCAAATTATCACATGTACCCCAAAACAAGTATTATGTGTCATAAAAAATAGCAAAACTCTGTCTATTCTTAATCTACACATGGCCAGAGACACACATGTATATATGTGAGAGGGGTGTGTGTGTGTGTGTGTGTGTGTGTGTGTGTGTGTGTGTGTGTGTGTGGTAACTGCAACTACCATCATGGATGTACAGACAGATGTGTGCTGGTTTCACTATCCTTTAGGGGTTAGAACGAAGCCAGTGCCCCAAGCAGTCATGCATGGAACACTGGCTCTGCCAAGGGTTGGAGCAGACACACTCTCTCTCTCTCTTTGTTGATAATCTGGCCCATGCACCCCAATAACACTATGCATGGTCATCATTAATAAAGCCAATAATAACACTGACATTAAGAGCTAGAGGCTGTTGATAGCCCATGTAGATGCCACACCTGGGCTCTGAAATAGCAGGCACTGAATAAGTCCACGGGGCAGCTTTTTCTTCTCGGAAGGAAAGCCAGAAGTGCTGCCAGGAAACACATAGTTTGTGCTTGGTGTCAACAAAATATTGTCAGCAGACAAACCTCTGAAATCTGAAAACTAGTTTTCTTCTTGTTTCCACTTAGATCAAGAAGAAAAGGCAGTTGCACCTCACTCCAGAAGTTGCAGGTATTCTACAAGGGTATCCTTGGGGGTGCTGTGGTTAGAGGAAAGGCAGTCTGAACAAAAAGGCGACTCTGCCTCCTCACCCCCAGCCCATGCCTGCCCACCTAAGGATCAATTTACGCTAGAGCAGGGGTCCACAACCTTTTTGGCATCAGAGATCAGTTTCATGAAAGATAATTTTTTCTCGGGCAGAGTAGGGAGACATGCAGGGGGACTGATCACCAGGCATTAGATTCTCATAAGGAGCCACAACCTAGATCCTTCCCATGCACAGTTCACAATAGGGATTGTGCGCCTATGAGAATCTAATGCCGCCGCTGATCTGACTGATCTGACTACAGCCAGATCTCAGGCAGTGATACCAGCAATAGGGAATGGCTGTAAATACAGGGGAAGCTTCCCTCGCTGCCAGCTCACCTCCAGCTGCGTGGCCTGGTAACTAACGGGCCATGGCCCAGTGCCAGTCCCTTGCTGGGGACTGGAGACCCCTGCTCTAGGGCATAAGTGCTCAGACTCCAATTCTGAAGAATGTCCCAGGAAGAGGTGTACCAGGCAAGTGCTCTGGGAAGGCCTGAGGTGGAGCTCAGGATGCTGAGATTCCCAGCATATGGGGAAGCTCTGAGGCAGAAGATTCCCAGCTCTGAGGCAGGAAATCCTGGTCCTGCACTTTGAAAAGCACAGCCCTGCTTGGTTTTTGTTTGTTTGTTTGTTTTTGAGTTGAAGTCTCACTCTGTCGCCCAGACTGGAGTGCAGTGGCTGCTCCCCGCCACCGCAGCCTCAACCTGCTGGGCTCCAGCGATCCTTCCGCCTCAGCCTTCCGGGTAGCCAGAATTACATGCGTGCGCTACCACGCCCGGCTGATTTTTTGTTTTATTGTAGAGATGAGGTCTCACCAAGTTGCCCAGGTGGGTCTTGAAGCCGCGGTACAACTTTAAGGGAGGAATGTTCTCCTAACATGGCCCCTGGGCCCTGAGTCATCCTGCTGTAGCCCACCTGATTTTCCTTCTTTCTGGCCCACTCCACCCCCCATACAGACTCACCCTGGAACCAACTCCCTTATTTTCAATCCACCCAAAACATTACAAATTCAATTCAAGTGCTGTGCAAAGTCTGTGAAGAGTGAAGCTTAAAGTGCAATCCAGGGTAGAAAACCAGAAATTCTTGTTCATAGAAATGTAATATCCTTTCCTCAGAAGAGGGAATTTCCTCAAAACCTTTTCCCATCTGAGTAGGGCCCTCTGCCAAGTTACTAAGACCCCTCCTCTTCCTCTTTCCTCCTTGCCAGGTCTTAACAAAATTCCCTGTGCTTTTGTATGCAAAGCAGTTTGGTTTTCTCCCAAATCTCCCTCCAAGGTAGACTTTGGGTGTCCCTCCTTAGGCTCCAGCACTCACTAAATTGCTCAGTAAAGGTCACTTGCTTCAGGTCTTGATTCTCAGCGGCACAAACAGCCAGAGTTTGGAAAACAGAGTGTTCTTGAGTACATCAGAACCCCTTAGGCAGAACACCCCTCACACATTTATTTTTTTAAGTCTGGGTCTCACTCTGTCGCTAAGGCTGGAGTGCAATGACATGATCAAGGCTCACCACAGTCTCAGCCTCCTGAATTCAAGGGATCCTCCTGTCTCAGCTTCCCAAGTAGCTGGGACTTCAAGCACATGCCACCATGCCTAGCTAATATTTTGATTTTTTTTTTTTTTTTGTACAGAGTCTCGCTATGTTGTCCAGGCTGGTCTCGAACTCCTGGGCTCAAGCAATCCTCCAGCCTCAGCCTCCCAAAGTGCTGGATCCAAGTTGAGCCATGGTGCCCAGACTCTCACACCAGGGGGTCACAACAGAATTCTGCCTCCTCTCACTGTCTGACAAGTCCATACCCTGGGATAGAGTGAAGGGCAGAGTTCCTTTCAATTACATTTGTGTTTCAAATAACATAGTTTATTTATTAAAATCATAAATTTCTTGAATTAAGCTTAAATGTCTACTGTTTCACAAAATACCTTCATAAGAGGATATACTCTAATAATGTACAATATAAATACAATTTGTAAGTAGCACGTAAACTATGTAAATACAAATATGTGTTTTAAGATATTGAAATACGTTTTGCCTCAATAGCTGCCTTACTAATTAACAATTGAAATTAAATGAAAGTTTATTCCACAATTTTGGTGACACAAAGACTTTTCCAGTTTCTAAAAACATCAGGCTCTTTGCCTGGGATAATTAAAAAGAAAACCCAGTGGAATATACAATAACTCTGTGTAATAAACTCTGACCTGTCCATAGTGACCTAGGAAAAGATTTTCAAATCTGTAAGATTTGAAAAGACCTGTTACTGGAATTAGGGATATCCTAAAGCCTTGGACTTGGCACCCCCAGTAGGCCCACAGAGAGATTTCTGCAAAGGTGAGTGACGGTAGACTGATCCAAGAGGGTTTCCCTCCAACTTAACTCCTGCTCTTCCTTCATGCAAAGGGCTTATGATGAGAAAGCTTCCTCTCCAGACTACGTGCATCTGAGCACTGTCTTTCTTTCCTTCATGACCCTTTCCTTGGTTTACTTGATTTGGGGTATTATTTGATTAGTTCCTTCTTCCCTGTTACATTTGCAAGCTCAGGCAAGCAGAAGCCCTGCTTTTAGATGATCACTGAAACTCCAAGAGCCTAGTACAACCCCTGATATTAAACAGACTCCCAGTCCTGTAGAATGGCAGATGAATGGATGAACCAATGATTGTTTGGGGGCGAGTTTTATGGTTAAAATCAAAGCTGACCAAATAATTCAGAAAAGTTGGACAAGTCTGTAGAGAGAATTGTCTGAAGGTCTGATTCCAAAAGCAAAATAACAAGTCAGGTTTCACCAGCAGTGAGCGACCTCACAGCCTGTCAGATGACCAGTCCTATGAGGAAGATGACAGTAGTAATAGTCATGAAAGAAGGACGTTTGCATTCCACTTTATAATTCAATTTCATCACCTACATGTGGTTCTCCTGCCCAGGCAAATCTTGGGGTCCTCAGAGCAGGTGCTCAAATCCCTATTCTGTAGGGGAGGAAACTAGAAATGAGAGAAAGTGCATGGCATGGCATGCAGTTACCAAGTGGGCCAGTGTGCCTGCAGGAGGCAGAGAAGTAGCACGTGCCCTCTCTAAAACTGTGCACAGGATGCAGGGGGACACACAGGCATGTCCTCAAACCCAGCCTCGCTTTCCAGAAGGGGTCAGAAGTAATAGTCACCACTTACTAAGCCAGACTGCAGACTCTAACAATGTTCCTGCAAGATGGTAATAAGCTTTTAGGAAGTTAAACACTAACTCCTATTGGTTACCTAGAGACAGGCTTGGTTGCATAAGGCGTAACACTTGAAAACAGAAAGTAAAATGAGTTTCAAATAAACACTTCAGAAAAGCAATTCCAAAATTGTGGATTCTGTTATAAGTAATGAATTATAAAGCTTAAAGAAACTCTCCTAAACTATCAACAACAAATTTGATCAAACATTTCAAAAGTAAAGCCAAATTACCATTTATTCTTTCTATAGAAAATGGTATTGCAAAATCACTGTCACATGAAGAGTCAGTCCAAGAAGATGAAAGAATAAAGTCAAAGAACATAGGAAAACAGTTTCTAGAAGGCAGTTTCTTAATTTTTTATTATTGTTGTAGTGTTTGTCACTTGTCAGTGTCCCTAGATAACTTGGAGTGTTCTCTTCTTTTATGCTAGATAAATATCTCTTTCTGATTAAATTTTGGATACACCATTTTGTATTCTATTTCTTAAAGATAACTTCTCTTCCAAATTGTTTATGCTGTAGCCCCTCTAGATCCATCTATGTTCAAAATATTTTTGTAAACAAAAAATCTCAATAACAAGACAAAATGTTCCCATTCCCTTAAGTTTCCATACATATGGTCATAATAGATTATTTTCAAACTTTGCGCTATGACATGTTCACACATTTCCAATGTAGAGAGAATACTATAATTTCTACTCTTACACAATAGTCAGCTTCAACAATTATCATTGTTCTAATCTTATCTTGTGGTTTACTTCTATTTATTTATATTTTTTGAGAGCTTAAGACAATTATATATTTTTTTATTTTAAGGATGTGGGTGGGGTACAATTCAAGGTTAGGTGTACAAATGGTCATTGTACAAGTAACGTTTGGGCCTCACTTTGGTCCCCATGTCACCTGGTTTACCTTTAAATGACCTTAACACAAGTGGTTCCCAAAACTTGGTTGGAAAATTGGAGTGAAACAAAAAGAATAATAAAATTTCAATAGTTTCATGTTAGCTTTTAAATGTGATATTTTAATGACCAACTAACTTTTAAGATCAGGTTCTTCGTGTTTTTTTATGAAACTAAAGCATGACTTATAAATATTTTAAATGCTGGGAAGCATTCAGCAGAAAAAACATTGAAATAAATATTTTTTGAGGCCTACCATGAGCTGGGGGGATTTTTTTTTAGAAAATAAGACCACACTCACAAGTTTACATCATAGTTGGAAAAACATGAGTATAAGCTAACTAACCACACCATACATCATTCTGATGTCAGATAATTGGAGAAAAAAATTTAAAGAGATTGCATCATGAGGAAATGTTTCATAATTGACATGTATGGTCAATAAATCAATGGTGCAGACAGAATTTCACATACAATGGCAGAAAAGGCAGGGGCTATGAGGAAAAGAACGTGTGTAGGTGAAAGACGGTGGCGCGCAGTGAGACTCAACACCTGTTAAGGCCAAGAGATTTTAATGGGACGAGCGCGGTGGCTACAGAACCTGAGAATTAGGTTGCAGCATGGAGGCAGGGGTGTGGCAGGTTTTATAGAAATTTAAAGCGACCTGTCGGTTACCTATTGGTCGGCAGGTGAGGCATTTTGGGGATTGGTAGGGGCTTTCACGGGCGCGGGAGTGGTGGGCTTTGTTGTGGAAGAAGAACCCAGAGAGCCTTGTCCGAGCCTCCAAGTTAGTTTGTCCCGGAGCCTTCTTAGGCGGGAGCGCCATTTTAGGTGGGGGCCACGCCTAGGCTTAACCTTTGGAGGGGGCGGGTTCCTCGTGGCTGGCTGGGGCCTGTCAGTAGGGTAACTGCCTGAAATGTGTAACTGCGCTTTCACCTCTAAATTAAAGTGCTATTTTAAGAAGCTTGGCTTGACAAGTAGGGAACAGGATTTTCTGCCTTATGATTTCCTTATGCTGCCTGCAGACATTGTGCCCATTTTATGTAATTGAAATTAAATATACAGCCAAGGTCATGTCACCTTAAAATCTTTTGATAATAAGAATAATATGATTGCAAAACTTGTTCAACATGAATTTTCTAAACATGCTCTAATGCAAATCTCTCTATTGTTTTTCAAAACTATACCAAATAGTTCCTTTAAATTGATTCAAAAAGAATAAATTAAACCTAAAAGCCATACAAGGACAGAAATAACATAGACAACAGTAAAAAAAATGGTCACATAAACAAACAATAGGAAGAATGTACAAAGACAAAAACGGACATTTTTGAAAAAATTAATAAAAGGCATAAGCCTCTAACAAGATTGTTCAAGAAAAAATTAATAATAATAATTTATCAATATGAGCAATGAAAGAGGAGACATCAGAGTCTCACAAACATTAAATGAAAACAAAGTAATAGTGATAACAACCATATGCCGACAAACTAATTAATTTGGATGAAATCTACATGTTCCTAAATAAATATATTTTGCCCAAGCTGACACAAGGAGAAGTAGAAAAGCTTACTAACTCTACATTTGTTAAATAAATCGTATTCATAGTATAAAACCTTCCCACAGAGAAAATGCTATGTCCCTTGGGCTTTACAAGTGAATTCTACCAAAATTAAGGGAAGAAATAATATCAGTCTTACAAACTATTTCAGAAAATACAAGAAGAAAGAATATTTTCCAATTCATCTTATGAAGCCAGAATATCTCTGATACTAAAATCAATTTCCTTTCATTAAAAGGAAACTCCAGATGAATATCTTTCATGAGCACAGAGGCAAAGATCCTTAAAATACATAATAGTCAAATTAATCAAAAATACATCACAACTAAGTGGGGTTTATCTCAGTTAGAAGGCTGATTTATATTTGAAAATAAATTGTAATTGTTCCTGTTAATGGACTGAAAAGAAAAACTATGTAATCAGCTCAATAGCAGAAATATCATTTTGAAAAATTCAGCATCTATTCATGATAAAACAAAAACACTTAGCAAAGTTGAAATAGAATGAAACTTCCTCATCTGAAGAAGACAAGAATAAAACTCTTTGCCTGGGGTTGATGGCTCAGCCTATAATCCCAGCACTTTGGGAGGCTGAGGCGAGTGAACTGCCTGAGCCCACGAGTTCAAGACCAGCCCAGGCAACTTGGCGAGATCTTGTCTCTACAATAAAATACCCAAAAATTAGCCAGGCATGGTAGTGAGTACCTGTAGTGGCTACTTGGAAGGCTGAGGCAAAAGGATCACCAGAGCCCAGCAGGTTGACGCTGGGGTGGTGATGAATGTGCCACTGCACTCCAGCCTAGGAGACAGAGTGAGACTCCAACTCAAAAAATAAAAAAATAAAACCCCTTTACTTAACATTATACTCAATAGTGAACTAAGAAGAGAACAGAGATACAAGAAGTTATATAACTTGTTGGAGACAAAGTTTGCAGTTAAATTCCAGACAACTTGACTATCCACTAAAACAAAAAGCCAGTAATTCTCAAAAGAATGTGGCAGAAGCTAGAATAGAACAGCTACAACAATGTCCTATATTAAGTACTAGCATAGCAAAAAAACGGGAAACTGCAACCCATATTCAGGAGAAAAGTAGTCACTAGAAACTAATTCCAAGTAGGCCCAGATATTGAGTTTAAAAATGGGCAAAAGAGCCGGGCTTGGTGGCTCAGCCTGTAATCTCACGCCTTTGGGAGGCTGAGGTGAGGGAATTGCCTGAGCCTGTGGGTTCAAGACCTGCCTGGGCAGCGAGACCTCATCTCTACAATAAATTTAAAAATAATCAGCTGGGCATGATAGCACATGCCTGTAATTCCGGCTACTTGGAAGGCTGAGGCGGAAGGATCACTGGAGCCCAGCAGGCGAGGCTGCGGTGGCTGGGAGCGGCTACTGCACTCCAGTCTGGGCGACAGAGTGAGACTCCAACTCAAAAACAAAAACATACAAACAAACAAAAAATGGGCAAAAGACTTGAACAGACACTTCACAAAAGGAGACATAAGATTGGCAAATAAGCCAGGAAAATGTATTCAACATTATTAGTCATCCAGCAAATAAAATGAGATGGAAATATGAGTTGCTTAAGGATAACAGCTGCTTCCCTGGTAAGATGTCTACTTTTTAAAAAAAAAACCTTTTAAAAAGAAGGTTTTAAATAAAAAACAGGGAGAATTTCTGCCTCATGAAAGGGGGAATTAATGAAGACCCAGAACATCTGTCAAGTGACACCACACAGATTTCCACTGCTTCTTTGTTGATAAAGGCATAGACATAGTCACAAGTTTCAGAGGACTAGCAGGGGGCTCAAAACTCGGACTCATGAAAACAAATATCTAATCTGTTATGGAAAGGTATGCATCTGATTAGCTGTGATTTTTTGAAAAAAAAAATTGACTGGGAAATATCAAAATGGATTGTTTGCTTTCCCTTTATTTGAAAAATGACTAAAACGTTTCTTAAAAATCTAGATATGGGGTTAATTCTTATTTAACTGTAAGATATTCTACTGAGTTTCAGTTCTAAAAGGAAACTCCAATGGTGAAGTCATCACGAAACTGAGCTTAGACCATGAACATATTTTTAAAGTAAGTCCTTTCTATAAAATACCGTTCTTGAAGCCAGACCCTTATAATTTTGACCTTTTAAAAGACTAGACTTATTAGAAGACCCAAACGCTCGGCCTATGAGGCTACACCTTTCTTTGTTCTAGTATATTTCTTTCTTTTTTTTTTTTAAAGTGAGAAAGCATGATTTATTGAGAGGACAGAAAAGCTCCCACAGTGGGAGGGGACCCGAAGGCGTTGCCCTTTTCTAGTCTATTTCTTAACAGTGTGTTTCTTATTACTTATCTCTGTGTGTTAATTCTCTGGTAAGAATATGAGTCATCTATCATGGGTTCCATAATATAGGATAATAAATAGCATTAGGAGAACAAGCTACAGTGCTATGTTTCTACAGAAGCCAAAGTATGCCATTCCCTCACTGTAAATGAGTATGTCTCACATGTTATATGACCTCTGGTCTCAGCTTACTCATCTGTTAAAAAAAAAGAAGAAGTAATAATAGTACCTTCCAGGCCATTACCTTGCTAGAGTCTGGTGTGGCCATGTGCTCTTTGAGCCATGGCTATCGCCATTCTTCCTGGCTTTGGCCCCCTCCCCCACCTTGGGAAGGTGAATCTTCTCTCTTCCTTCTCTTTCTCTAATTTACTTTTAAATAAACTTGTCTTTCTTTAAAAAAAATAGTACATTCCTCATAGGCGTATCACAAAGAGTCAAATAGAATTAAATAAGAAAATACTCAATACCTTAATCTCTCTTGACATTTCACTTAGATGTCCTTTGTTCTAATAATCTACTCATAACTCTACAAAGCTCAGAAAATTGGTGTCCTATCTTTCCATGCTCTTCCCTGCTTCATGCCACAACCCACAGAAGAGACACTGTGTGTTTCTTTATAATGCTAAGAACCATCAAAAACATCTTTTAAAGAAAGACTCCAACTGTGTCTTAATGTTCTCATCTATTAATTCCTTTACATAGTTTTCAATGCTAGCAAGACTTCTGAATTCAGATGAGAAGTCTGCAGCAAATAATTCTCTCTGTCTCTCTCTTTTTCAACTATACCTAGAGAACAAATAGCAAATAATTCTTTACTCAAAGTATACTGATGTGACAAACAAAAAAAATCCTCAGAATCTAGGGCTAGATAAAGAGTTCTTAGACTTGACTCCAAAAGTATGGTTCATAATAGAAAAGCTTAATAAATGAAAACACAGTTCAAAACGTTTGCTCTCTGAGAGACCTTATTAAGAGGCTTAAAATACAATCTACTGAGACTGAGAGAAAACATAAATATCATAAAGAAAATATCATAAAGTATTTGCAAACTACAAATCTTACAAAAGACTGGTAGCTAGAATACATAAAGAATTCCCAAAACTCTTCCATAGGAAAAAAATCCATCTAGAAAATGGGCAAAAGACAAAGAGACATTTCTTGGAAGTAGATATACAGAATGTAAATAAACACATGAAAAGATGTTCAACATCATTTATTAGCCATTAGGACATTGCAAATTAAAATAACAAAGATATCAGGCCAGGTGCTGTAGCTCATGCCTGTAATCCCAGCACTCTGGGAGGCTGAAGTGGGAGGACTGTTTGAGTTCAGGAGTTCGAGACCAGTCTAGACAACATAGCAAGAACTTGTCTCTATTTTAAAAAAATTAAAAATAAATTAGTCAACCATGTGCCTGTAGTCCCAGTTACTGGGAAGGCTGAGGCGAAAGGATCACCTGAGCCCAGGAGTTCAAGCCTGCAGTGAACTGGCATTGTACCACTGCACTAAACAGGGTGACAGAGTGAGACTGTCTCAAAAACAATGACAGTAACAACAACAAAATCAGTATATACCTACATACATGCATACATAAGTACACACACACACACACACACACACACACACACACACACACACACAAAATTAGGTTTCTTTTTATTAATGAAAAAGTGTCAGGAATGTGGATAAGACATTCTTTAATGAGCCAAAAATTTTAGGATCCGAGTTAGAGAAGCTGGTTGCTTTGTCCACAAAGAAAAAAGGTTTTGAAAAGTCAAGATGTGAGTTATTAGAGGGGTAATTCTACACATGATTTACCAGGAGGGAAACACAGCCTCAGTGAACGATGCCAGGACTTGAGACTTGGACAAGTGGTCAATTGAATATCAAAACTGGGCAGGCTGAATAGTAGAGAAAAATGTACCAAATGTGGCAAGAAATGAAGGTGAGGAGTAGGGAAAAGATGATAAGGAGTCTGTGATATATCTTGAAAATACTGGGACTGGGCCATCGTGTTTGCTTTTTGCATAACTTAGTGTGCTCTGGCAAGAGTGGCACCAGTCCCTGAAGAGTTGACTGGGGACCGTCCTAACTGTCAGATGTACTGGGGAAGATGTGCTAGCTGGGGTGGAAAATTGTCAAATAGGTTGAAGATAATTATCACTAACTACTTCACATGGTGATTGCAAGGACTAATGAGAGAACATATTTAAATCATCTAACAGTGTTCAAACACTGCTATTCCTTAAGATGAAATAACTTCCTCCCATCATACTAATAGAAATAAACAAAAACACACTCCCTAATAAAAAGCCTCAACAGAAAAGAGGCAAGAAGTCATAAATTTTTTAAAGTATCAAATAGGTTGAAAGATGATAATATTTATAATAATGAATATAACTGGCTTAAATGTCCCCATGAGGTAATTAAACTTGATATTGGGTTTTAAAAATCAAGTTTAAGTGTACATTTCTTTCTTTTTTTTTTTTTTTTTTGAGTTGGAGTCTCACTCTGTCGCCCAGACTGGAGTGCAGTGGCCGCTCCCAGCCACCACAGCCTCGACCTGCTGGGCTCTGGCGATTCTTCTGCCTCAGCCTTCCAAGTAGCCGGAATTACAGGCATGCACTACCACGCCCGGCTGATTTTTTGATTTTAGAGATGAGGTCTCGCCAAGTTGCTCAGGTGGGTCTCGAACCCGCAGGCTCAGGCAATCCACTCATCTCAACCTCCCAAAGGCGTGGGATTACAGGCTGAGCCACCGAGCCCAGCAAGTGTACATTTCTTATCAAGACACCAAAGGTCAAAAGATATAGAAATGCCCAAAATAAAATACTTACAAATTTAACTAAAACAAAAAACTAGAAAGGACAACAAAAATTTAGAAAGAGTGAAGTGTGGAGTCCAACCTACCCAATGCAATCTACAGATTCAATGAAATATCCATCAAATTACTAACACCATTTTTCACAGACCTGTAAATGACAATACAGAAATTCATATGGAAACAAAAAGAGCACAAATAGCCAAAACAATTCTCAGCAGAAGGAACAAAGCAGAAATCACACTTCCAGACTTTAAACTTTACTTCGAGGTTACAGTAATCAATACAACCTGATACTGGTGCAAAAATAGGTACACAGATCAATGGAACAGGACAGATATTCCAGAAGTAAAAGCATGGTCTCTCAACCAATTCACTTTTGAAAAAGTCACCAATAACAAACATTGGGGAGAGGTAGCCATATTTAGCAAATGCTGTTGAGAAAATTGGCTACCACATGCAGAAGAAAGAAACAGGACCCCTATCTATTATCATATACAAAAATCAACTCAAATAGATTAAAGACCCAAATGTACAACCTATAAGAACCTATAAAACTATAAGAATCCAAGACAAAAACATAGGAAACATCCTTATGCACATGGGAGTGGGCAACTAATTCTTGACCAAGTCCCCGAAACCAAATGCCATAAAAGCTAAGATAGACAACTGGGACCTCATCAAACTGAAAAGATTTTGTACAACAAAAGAAACCATCAAGAGAGTAAAGAGACAATCCACAGAATGGGGAAAATATTGCAAATTATGCATCTGGCAAAGGCCCAACATCCAGGATCTACAAAGAACTCAAATGAAGTGATGGGGGAAAAAACAACCCATTAAAAAGTGGACAAGTCGAGCTCGGTGGCTCAGCCTGTAATCCCGTGCCTTTGGGAGGCTGAGATGAGTGGATTGCCTGAGCCCGCGGGTTCAAGACCCGCCCGGGCAGCGAGACCTCATCTCTACAATAAATCAAAAAATCGGCTGGGCGTGGTGGCGCATGCCTGTAATTCCGGCTACTTGGAAGGCTGAGGTGGAGGATCGCAGTAGCCCAGCAGGTCGAGGCTGCAGTGGCTGGGAGCAGCCACTGCACTCCAGTATGGGTGACCGAGTGAGACTCCAACTCAAAAAAATAAATAAATAAACAATTAAAATTAAAAGTGAACAAAGCACATGAACAGACACTTCTCAAAAGATAACATACAAGCAGCCAAGAAACACATGAAAAAATGCTCAGCATCACTAATAATCAGAGAAATGAAAATCAAAACTACAATGAGATACCACCTAACTCTGGTAAGGATGGCTATCATTAATAAGTCAAAACACAACAGATGCTGGTGGGGTGTAGAGAAAAGGGAACACTTCTACACTATTGGTGGGAGTACAATCTCCATGGAAAGCAGTGCAGTGGTTCCTAAAAGAATTAAAAATTGATCTCCCCAACCATGCTGCCCATCAAAAGAGGACTGGATTTAAAAAATGTGGTACATATACATGATGGAATACTATGCAGCCATAAAAAAAGAACA
>NW_007245903.1:391882-424018 GCF_000164805.1 Carlito syrichta
GGCTGAGGTGAGTGGATTGCCTGAGCCCGCAGGTTCGAGACCCACCTGGGCAACTTGGCGAGACCTCATCTCTACAATAAATAAAAAAATAAAAAATAAAATCAGCCGGGCACGGTAGTGCGTGCCTATAATTCCAGCTACTCAGAAGGCTGAGGCAGAAGGATCGCCGGAGCCCAGCAGGTCAAGGATGCAGTGCCGAGAGCGGCCACTGCACTCCAGTCTGGGTGGCAGAGTGAGACTCCAACTCAAAAACTAAATAAATAAATAATAAATAAAATAAAAATAAAAATTGACCTTCCATACAATCCAGCAATACTTCTCCTGGGAACATACCTGAGGGAACATAAATCATTCTACAAAAAAGACACTTGAACATGCATGTTTATTGCCACACTATTCACAATAGTAAAAACATGAAACCAACTCTACTGCCCATCAAAAGTGGACTGGATAACAAAAATGTGGTACATAAACACGATGGAGTATTACGCAGCTACAAAGAAAAACAAAATCATAGACTTTGCAGCAAATTGGATGGAGTTGGAGACCATCATACTAAGGGAACTGTCACAGATACAAAGAACTGAATACCACATGTTCTCACTCTACATGGGCCCTGAACACCAGTCACAGTAGCACAAGGGAGGGATTAGCGGTCACTGGGCACTGCTGGAGGGTTGGGAGGAAGGAAAAAGGGTAGGGTCACAGGATAACACAAAGCGTACCTGGTCCACTACCAGGGGAAGCAAGGACCAATTAGAAGTCCAAACTTCACCTGCATGCAGCCTACTTATATAGCTAATCCTCACTTGTACCCCACAACTTCACAACAAATAAATATTTTAAAGCATCAAAATTTAAAAGATCATTATAATTTATGACATAATATTTTAACATATTAATATATGTAAAATAGAATAAATAAAAATAACAAACAAAAAATTTCAAATAATTATTTGAAATTAAAAGGGAAAACAGGAGATTTTTTAAATCCAGTCCTATAGGACTCCAAAAGATTCAATGAACAAAACTTTTTAAAGAACTTTTGAAGAACAAAAAGAATTTAAAAGGTTAAGACAGAAGACATTAAGAGAAAACTTCAAAATGAAACAGGAGCTTTGAGGTTAAATTTTAAAACTGATGTGCAGGAGAGGTCAGGAAAGTTAGAGATATTGGTCCAGGGAAGTGAGATAGGTCAGAACCCAGGGAGAAGCCATCCAGTAGCTATGAGAAAAAAAACTGATATTTATTTAAATATTAATGTGTCTGTATGCACAGTAGAAACAAACTTTTTTCCCTACTGCGCAATCAGCACTCAACACAATACCTCACTTCTGATACCAGATGTGAAGGGGGTTTACCCCCCAAACCAAGCAGTGGATATCCTACAATTTAACTCAATTCTGACACTAACCAGACTAGTGCAGGCCCCACAGGGTAAGGGCTTAGTCCCACAGGACTCCCCCCCACTTCAGATGCCAACTGCAAGTCCCAGGTTGTGACCTATATTTCTGACCAACCAGCTATAAAGGGGCTTCCTAGGACACCTCCTCGGGTTTGGTTAATTTGCTGGATCAGCTCACAGAACTCAAGGAAGCACTTAATACTCACCAACTTATTACAAAGAATATTACAAAAGATGCAGGTGAACAGCCAGATGGAAGAGGTTCAGAGGGCAAGGTACGGAGAAGGGGCGATGGAGCCTCCATGCCCTCTCTGAGTGCACCACCCTCAAACAAATCCATGTGTGCAGAGATTTTTACAGAGGCTTCATCACACAGGCATGATCAATTATTAACTCAAGCTTCAGCTCCTCTCTCCTCCCCAGAGGATGGAGATGGTGCTGAAAGCTTCAAGCTTCTGATGAAAACTTCGTCTTTTTGGTGATCAGCCCCATTCACCAAAAGTCACCTTGTTAGAACCAAAGATGTTCCTATCACTCAGGAAATTCCAAGGGACAAGAAGCTCTGGGCCAGGAACTAGGGTCAAGACCAAATTTTAGAACAAAAGACACACCTAGTACTCCTAGCACTCAGAAAATTACAAGGGTTTTAGGAGCTCTGTGCCAGGAACTGGGGACAGAGGACAAGTATATGTTCTTTATTATAGCCAAGATTATATGGTCCAAGGCAGGGACTTTGCAACATAATATGAGAAGATTGTCTGCTGAGGCACAAGTCGTCCTAGCCACAAACTGCTTGAGTGAAAATGAATAGCACAGATACCATGAAAGAACAGAATCCACAGACAGCTGCCCTGGGACGTGATTTTGGTTGAGACCTTGGGTTTGCCAGCAGCCCCATGGAGTGGGCAGGCACACCAGACGAAGTGAAGCAGCATTTTACAGGACACCTGAGGGACTATTCCCTTCCTCCCCCACCTATGACCAGAAGGAAATTCCTGGAGAGACGCTGAGCTGTGGGGGCTGTGGGCTGGCTCATTCTGATCTCAAACTCTGCTCTACCATGAGGCCAGGAAACCACCTGTCTCAGACCCAACTCGAAACTTCACACTTGCAGATTATACCTTCTTACGAAGAACCTGTGGCTTATACATAGAAAATGATCATCGTAGACCACTAAAAAATTTAATCAATTTAAAGGAGTAAGAATTTGCACAGTGTTTTTTAAGACAGCCAGAAAAATGAGACCTGGAATTAATAAAGTTAAACTAAAACAAACAACAGAAATACAAAAGTATTGGGAAATAAAGGTTTTCCTAAGAAATATTAAGAAGGGAATTAAGAATATGTCAGAGCATTCTGATTTCTAGGTAGACAACACCAAGCAGAACATGAAAGGGAGGAATGACATGTCTGGATTGGTGTCCCAACCCTGCAACTTGCCACGATGTGACCTTGGCAAGATCTTGTAACTTCTCAGTGTCCTTGTCTAGAAAGCCATGATAAGATGACTTCTCTTTCAGGGTTGCTCTGAGAAATAGGTGAATATGTGATGTAGGTAACTCACACAGTGTCTGGCTCTTACCTTACATGATAAAACATGAGGCCCTTTCTCAGACCACTGAAAAAAACAAAACACTGAGGTAAATGTATGACTTAGAAGGCTATTATTATTGTGTTGTTGTTGTTGTTATTGTTGTTGTTATTTTGAGTTGGAGTCTCACTCTGTCACCCAGATACAGTGGCACACTCATGGCCACCCCAGCGTCGACCTGCTGGGCTCTAGCGATCCCTCCACCTCAGCCTTCCAAATAGCCGGAACTACAGGTGTAGGCTACCACGCCCAGCTAATTTTTTTTTTTTTTTGTAGAGATGGGGGTCTGTCCACGTTGCCTAGGCTGTTCTCAAACTCGTAGGCTCAGGCAATTCACTTATCTCGGCCTCCCAAAATGCTGGGATTACAGGCTGAGCCACAGAGCCCGGCCAGCTTTTATTCTTAAAATCAAAAGAGAAAATTTAAAAAGGACAAATTAAAAAAGGTGAGTAAGTTCAGCATAAGTCACTTCTACCCATGCACCTTAACAGGTGCTCAAGCAATATTTGTAAAATAAGCAAGAATGTACCGAGTTCAACCCTTAACACTGTAGTATATTGGAGCACTTACCTACTGACTCATAACCCTCTCCTCATTCATTCATTCCCTATTTAGTGAGCATGGTTTTAGGCCCTTGGGACTACAACAGCAAAAAAACAGACAAAAAATTCCTATCCTCTAGTAGTTTGTATTCTAGTGAAGGGACAGACAATAAGCAAAGTAAGATAAGTTATAGACTATATTAGAAAATGAGAAGAAAGGTTGGGAGAGTTAAGTAGAAAGAAGAGATAGGCAGGTGTAAGACGTGATGTCTTACACTAACACTTACACTTCAGATGGGACAGTCAGGGAAAGCCTCACAGAGGTAGTACCAATAGAGCAGAGAATTGAAGCGGGGAGGGAACAAGCTCCACAGCATCTAGTGAATGGTGTTCCAGGCCAGGAAAGGACGTAGTCCCCAGGGGAGAAGTGTGCCTACTATACCAGGCACACCAGGAGCTCAGTGTGGCTGGGGCAGAGCGAGCAGACAGAGTGGTAAGCCCCACATCTAACTGCACATTCTGAGGACAGGAGCTGGACCTTTCATCCCTCCTGCGGTGATTAGCATGAGGCTTGTCATTTTGGGGTCACTACCTGAATGCTCTCTGCCTAAATATATTAAGTGAAGCACTGAACATCACAAACTGGTATATGTCACTCTCAAATTCATGTACTGAAGTACCTCAGAATGTGACATAATTTGGAGTGGAATCATCACAGACGCGATTTGTTAGGGTGAGGTTATAGTGAAGTAGGGTGGACCTCTATCCCGTAGGACTGGTGTACTTACACCAAGGACGAATTTGGAGACTCAGGCCTGCACTCAAGGAGAAGGTCACGTGACTACGAAGGCAGAGGTCGGGTGATATGTCTACAAGCCAAGGATCAATGACCCCCAGGAAACTGTCAGGAGATGGGGGGAACGTGTAACAGATGCTTGCTCAGAGGCCTCGGAGGAACCAGTTGCCCACACCTCAGATGCTACCCCCTCAGGCCTTCCAGCTGCAGGCAGACACAATTCTACCCTCACCCCATTTGTAACACCTGGTTACCACAGTCCTAGACATCGAATACACTGAACGAATGTTTTCTTTTGGAAGAGTCTATTCAGACTGCCAAGAAAAAAAATAATATTTAATTTCTAAGTGGTCAAAAGGCTAAAAATCTATTAGAGAAAAATGCAGTTAATAAAGGAACATGGAGAAATGTCAATTTTATTAATGTAGAAACATTTTTTAAAATTATGATTTCCAGTTAGAAAAAAATAATGATACTGAGTAGCAACAAGGGTTTTATGAAACTGTAACCTACTCGTACACTGTATCAGTGGGATCCTTTTTAAAAAAATCTGGCAATAAGCATTAAGAGCCTTAAACTCACTCCTCTCTTTGGCTCGGTGATTCAGCCAAAACATCATACAAAACATGGAAAAGCATTCTAAAAGCATCATACAAAACATGGAAAAATCTTTACATGGAAAGAAATTTGCTACTGTACTATGTGAAACACCAGAAAAGTGAAAAATAGAAGAAAACCTAAGTGTTAACTATTAAAAAAAAAGGATTCCCTGAATTATGATGCATTCGCTGACATGAATATTATAGAAATTCAAAAAGTTAATAAGACTGGATAGACAGTGCTTTAAAATGCATAGAAGTAAAAATATGTGCACTGATCACTTTCATGTAGAAGACACATGCACATGAGAACTAAGAGTTTTTTAAATTTGCAAAATGTATGTGTTTTATGTATATTTTCACTTGGAAAATGTTCTTAGTAATATTTAAAAATGTCATCATAAGAAGACATACGAGTAAGGACTAAAGATGCTTACATGAATTTCAGAGAAGAGGAGAATCACATCTAACTTTAGCAATTCAGAGGAAATATAATTTAGGAAGTCAGGTTTAAACTGCACCTTTAACGATGTGAAGGTAGAGAAATAAAAAAAAGCACACTCATAACAGTGGATATAATTTCTGCTCCAACCTCCACATCATCCCAATGTGGAGAAATAAGGAATCAATTCAGTGAATCTAGCAATAACAGCATCTAAGTCAATTAGAATTAGGATCCATGGATGACACCCCATGAAGTCATGTGACCTCCATCTCCATCATCAAAGTAACAATAAGATAAGCTAGAATTAGATTCAGTTTAGGTTTCTTTCCATGTATTCCTTGAAAGATGAAATAATCATAAAAATACACCATGATTATATTTAGTCAATTTATGTATAAAATATGATACAACATGTTTGGAATAAAAATACATTGTAAGAAATGACATAATCATTCACATGAAAAATGTCCCAAAATCTCAGATGTCTTACATTCCTAAAAAGTAATCACTGTGGCTTCTGAAAGACTATTTAATAAAAGATGCCAGTCTAACAAAGTAGTAAATTGAACTTCCCCACAATATATGAGTCTTTCCATTTTTTCCAGATTGACAGACAATGATTTATCATTACTTTATTCTAATAAAGCTTCACCGTAATCTTGAAATTATAACTAAATTGAGTTAGAAAATATACAAAAGAGAAGATAATAGAGAAATTCTCCAAATAATGTTTTTTCCTAATAAAAAAGAGTCCCTCATTGAATTCTAAGTTCTGTGAGGTCAGGAACCACGTATTGCTACTCGAATTCACTCACAATGTTTAGCACATAGCAGATAATAATGAAGTCCTTTCTGAGAAAAGCCAACACAGGTAAAAATTAAGTAAAAGACTGATGGATAAAATTGTTAAAATATTTAAAACTTTGTGAAGCAAAAAAAATCATAGTAAAAGTCAAAAGGTAAGCTAAAACTGAAAAGCATTATTTTCAATATATATGAGAGAAAAGGGTTGTTTTCCATGTTATATTTTCTTACATATGAATAAGAAAAGATTAACAACCAAGAGAAAAGGGGGCAATTTGATGTCAATTCACAAAGGGGAAAATTCGAAATGATCAATTAACATACTAAATATGTTCAGTTCTACTAACTTAAAAAAACTTGAATATGGTGATACTCATTTTTACCTAACAGAAATGCAAAGGTGAAAAGGAGAAATAAAACTAAGTTCCGTTGTGAGTATGTGGTGAGGGTTCATATAGAATACATAATCGATCTCATTTTTTAAAAATAGAAACTATACAAGCACACATACATATTATAAAATTTTCATGCAGTATGTATTAATTCCTGTATAATATGTATGTATCTAATTCCTACATTGTATACAAACTCCTGAAAGACTGATATGCAACAAAAGAAGATACATGTAAAAAATGTGGAAAGTTACTATCTCTGTTTGTTCAGACAAGAAGAAATTTTCCTTCATGTTTGTTGGTGTTGCCTGGAACTTGTAGTGAACATTTATTAGTTTTTATAAGGAGAAAACAAGCAAACTTATGTCCACTTTGAAAAACAAAATACGAGCATAATCAAAATAAAAAGCAGAAGGCAGGTTCACGTCTACCGGAAGTACACCTCCTATCAGCCTCTGACCCAAAGTGTACCTCGTTCAACCCTGTACCTTGGACCAGGCAGCCTGTCTCCACAGCCCAGATCCCAAGGAAGGAGAACTAACTACCGAATGAGTACAGTAGAAAAACCAAGGTTCACACAGTTGGCTTAACACACGTTTAATAATAAGGCATTCAAGAAGAAACCCTTAATAAAAGAGGCGGATGGACGAATGTGCATAGTCAGTATTGTTATTAAACTCCATGTTTAAACACTTCAGATTATTAAGTAATGTTGGTGAATATTAGAAGTTCTGTTAATTACAACTAAAATGGCAAGCAGTATTACAGTAAACACATTCATTTATGTGTCATGGCTGTGTTTAATTTCTTGAGGGAGAGAGAAGCATCTTTGAGATATGGGTAATTTTATGTGGTGGCATCACAGAAATGACACTTTTTTCTATGTCTAGAACTCTTTTCAGGCATGCATATATGGCACTAAATTGACTGAAAATACATACATAAGAGAAAAATAAATGCAATCAAGGATTTAGAGAGCCTAGGACTGAAATATAAATATTTGTATATTAATAGAAATATCTATGTATTAACAGTACAGCCTTCTGTTGAAGTTGTTAGAAACACTAGAGACCGTTTTCTTCAGCTCTCAGATTTTCCCTTCTTGCACCTAGCATCCTGGAACAAGAAAGATGGTGTGCTCAAACCTATACCATGGAACACAGGCAGCCCCATCTTAATAGGAATTAGTTTGAAATGCCAAGCAGAGAAAAAACATCAGCACAAACTCATTAAAAGACCACATTTCAATCCAAAAGTCTAAGTGAGAATAACAGTCATTCCCGCAATTTCAATAGACTTTCAAGTTGGTATGTTCACTAGAATTCTTAGGATAAGAAACCAAGAAAGACACTTCCTCTTACTACCAAGATAAATTATTGAGGGATAATTTGGCTAACCCTATAGATCAGAGGTTCAGGGTAGAGCAAGGTATTCCTCTATGAAATCATCTGCAAAGATCTTCAGCTTTTAAATCTAACAGAGTCAGCCGTATCGCTCCCTATTCCCTACAGATTTATTAAGCAATAAAATTCAAATTCTAGGCTCTAAACAAAAGTTTATAAGATGAATTTTCAACTAGGCCTCTGCTTTCCTCCCCCAAAAATGTCCTGTGGCAGAAGTAGAAGAAGCCAAGGGAGAGAAATGAGGAAAGAAATCAGAGAGGTCATGGTGGAAACAGGAGGTCATCAGAGCCTTGAAAGCCCCTGCAGGGACACTCAGAAGTTGACTCTGAGCAAGGCTTCTACAGAATGTTGAACAGAGAAGTAATTCTATTTTTTTGGCATTTTAACAAGGTCACTCTGCCTGCTGAGTTGAGCATAGACTGTATTTATTTTGAGGGCTATATCAGCAGCTGGTTAGGAGACTGTCATGCCAAGTCAGATTAAAAGGCCAAGATGGATTGGATGAGATGGGGGCAGGGGCTGTGAGAGATGGGTGATCTGTGGGTGTATGCTGAAGGAAGAGACAAAACAGTGTGCCTGGAGGCAAGATGTGGAAGGAAAATAGGAAAAGATGCGAAGAGCTTGAACCTGAGCAAGGGAGGAAGACTCACCATTGACAGGGCCTTGGAGACCATAGGACAGGGTCATGGCAGGAATGTAGGAGCAGGAATGTAGGAGCTCAGTTTTGGAATTATTGGAAAATCTGTATTTTGGAGACTTCCAAGTGGATACAGCAATATCAAGCAGTTTGAGTATACACATCTCAGATTGAATGAGGTGACCGAGAAAGTGAGGACAGAAAGAGAAAAGGACCGGGTTGGAGCTCTGGAGCTCGCCGACATGTTGCACTCGGAGGGCAGAGAAGGAGCCAGAAAAGCATGTCTCCGTTAGCGGCATAGGAGGAAGTCAGGAGAACAGCTGTCCTGGAAGTATAGTACAAGGACAGAGTTATCAGGTGTGTTAAATAATACTGGCAGTGGTTACCAGAGACTGGGAAGGACAGGGGTGAGGGAAATGAGGAGAGGCTGGTTAGTGGGTGCGTGCAAACATGGAGTTAGACAGCAGAAATGCATTCTAATGTGCCATAGTACAGCAGTGTCTATAGTTAACAATAGTTTATTGTATATTTCAAAATAGCCAGAAGAGAAGATTTGGAATGTTCCCAACACAAATAAATAATAAATGCTTGAGGTGATAGATATCCTAATAACCTGTGTACATGTATCAGGATATCACATATACCCCATAAATATGTACACTATTATATATCAATATTGATATATAACATCATGTTGTTATATAATGTTGATAAGATAATTGAAATGAGGACTAAGGACTGACCAACAGGTTTTGCCATGTGGAATTTCCTTGGTGACCTTTGATAAGACCAGCTTCCTGGAGTGAAAAGGGGAAAAGTCTGATAGCAGTGAGTTCAAGAGAGAATAAGTCAGCAGAAACTAGACTGGGGAAAGCTCTGCAGGTAAAGGAAATAAACTGCAAGAAAACTAAGATAGAGAGAAAATCCATATTAAAAGAGTTCAAAAGAGACAAATCAGCCAATTGTGATTAATAGACTTTGTTTACATTCACAAGCAAACTGTAAAATAAATCCACAAAAATTTGGTTTCAAATAAACAAACCAGAAAGAAGAAACCGTAAGACTATGGGAAGTTTCACACTGACTAGATACTTGGTGATATTATAATTTCATTATTTAGGAGTGATTATTATATTGCAATTATGTTTGTTTATTTGTTAAGAGGATTTTGTGTCTTTTAGAGATATCTACATAGAATTTACAGATATGATCCTTTGATATCTGGAATTTGCTTTGAAATAACACAGTGGTGGGATAGAGGTGAGGGGAAAAGAAGAAATATAAGGATAAGATTGCCAGGTGTTGATAATTGTTGAAACTGTGTAATGCTACATGAGGTACTGTTTTCTATACTTTTGTAAATGTTTGAAATTTTTCATAATAAAAATTTTAAATGAGAGAGAGAGAGAGAGAGAGAATAGAACCCTGAGTATCGGCAACTTGTTCAAAGAGTTTTGCTGTACAACAGAGGCGATTTATGTGCAATAGTCAGAGAGGTAGTGGCATCAAGAGTTATTTTAAGAATATCGAGTTTGTTTGCTGCAACTTGGCCTTCCAAGAAAAAATTAGCTCTAAAAAATAATTTAAATTACAGTGGTGAACTTATGAGAGGTCAAGAATTGTTATAAGAAAACAATACTCATATATCCAATTTCATTGACCCCACAAAATGCTTAAGAATCATGCATATTTTAAACTTGTAAACATTCTTATGCTTTTCCAATAAAACCACAACCATTACTCACTGCAATCCAGTCAATTTCTGAAAAACATTCATTCAGAAATTCTTTACCTAATAACAGTAATTGAAAATTCAGTTTCAAAGTTACAATCTGTTAATATAATTGACTAGCAAAGTATTAGTGCACAATAGCTAGTAATTTTGGATTCAATGTAACAAACGCTTAAACTAAAAAGGAAGACAGAAAGAAAATTGTTATATAATGTATGTAGCTATTCCTTAAAATCAAATGTTCAACTCTTAGTAGAGTTATTAAGTGTTTTCCTAAATCCCCACTGTACTGATCTTTTTTCAACATTGGTGGTTAAGCTAACAGGTACTAAGTTTTTGTGTTGCAGCAACTACCCACAAATAAACAGTGAGCAGGTGAATGTCTGTTTCTATGGTTTCTATTTACAGTCAAGAATAACATTCACTAAGATTATTTGACACTTGCCTCTTTCCTTTGTACTAGAAATTTAAGTATCATCTTCTCCCTGTTCTCATCCTTATTCTTCTCCATCTTGTCATCCTCTCTTTTTCCTTCATCTGGTTGTCTATCAATCACTGTTATCTCTAAATGCCATTAAAAGTGATTTCATTTCAGTTTTCCATTCTAAGAAAAATGGCTGGACAGAAAAGGAACAAGCAATAGGAGTGTCTACTCTTTTTAAAATAAGTTTGAGAGGTTACCTTTGTTTCTGAAAATAGGTTAGCAAATTAGTTAAGAAGAAAGGACAAAGTTTCCTTCTTTGCTTAGACAAAGCCTCTTCCTGTCACGTCTCCCAACAGTGGGGGTAGTTTGCACCCCTCTTTCAACAAGGGCTGAAAGCCACCAGACAAGGTAAGCTCCAGGAATGCAGTGAGATAATTACATGGATTGCCCTAACAAATATACTTACTTTCTGCTGGATCAAGCTAGAACATTAATTCTTTATACTCCTATCTCTATATAGTGGTACAAAATTATAGCAAACAAAAGTTGCTAAAATAGGTCAAGTGGATAACTTTAAAAAAAATAAATTTGGATAATTCCTCTCATGATACCACCCGAACAGAATGAAATCACTCAGTGTGCTCAACCATCTGTCAGTATGCAATGATGCAATTAGAAATGGTAAAAACAAAATGCGTTTTGAGATATCTTATCTTCCCAGAACTGTTGGGCAAAGATCCCTGGGAGATGTTCTTCCTTTACATTTGAGGAAAACGCGCTTCTGTGAAGTTACATTCAAAGTCAGACAGTCTAATAATATTGCTTTGAAAAGGAAAAAATCTGTAGTACTTTAAATAAGTGAAATGACTTTACAACATAATATTGTCTACTTAACCATAAATGTAAGTGTAAAGATAAGCTGAACAAATCATGAGCTCTGTTCTAGAAGTCAACATTGGAACTGTGCAAAAGCTTATATAAACCTCTCCAATCACAGTTCAACTACTGATTCTTTTAACTCCTCAAAAATCAATTTCATATTTTACACATGAACATGCCAGCAGAATAAAAGTTGCTTTTATTATTACCATAGTATTTCTTGACTATTAAATCAGCAGATAAACCTATATTTCAGGTTTGCCCTTGAGAATGTCAAGCACGTCCCAATGCATCTGTGTTTTCTTTGTGAGACTTTCTAAATTACTCGGCACCAAGCAAAGCTGTTCTTATTAGCTTACTTCTAATTCCCTACAGAAATCTTTTGTTTTACCACCTTGCCTATACAGCCAATTTTCCATTAGCAAATGTAAAAGATTTTTATATCACTATTAAGTTGCTATTACACAATTCATTTTTAGATCCCCAAAGTCACTTACTTGGTTCCACTGTCTATATGATAGGTGTGTGTATTTTTGTGGGTTGTGTTCTTTTTATATTGTGAAAGATAGTCAACACCAAAGTGTAATCAATAACTGGGATGCTATAAAGAAGGTGGAATGAGGGAAGAAATGGGCTTAATCCCCTTTCAGTGACAATGATTAGCATTTTATTTTCTTTACTACATAACCAACAGTAAAGCGTGAGTTGAAAAGTTGCATCTGATGACAGACTCCTTAGTAAAAATGCTTACATAACACAACTGCAAAAGTTCCAGTGATATCTTTTAAACATAGTGAAAATGCAAAACATAGAATCACAGCCTTCCCTGCATACACGCATTGTTACCACCTGTTTCCACCCACGGTGCTCTTACCTAGACCATCCCTAAATAACGCACGCTGGTGTCTGTCTGCTTACCAGTACCCTTTCTCATTTTCTCATTTCTCACACACTCTTACTTATGTGTTTTCCTCAGACATTAACTTATTTTCTTTTATTTTTGCTTAAGGGGGTCATCTTTTTATTTCTTATCTCTTCTTTTCTGATATTTATAATAATTTATCTGCCTTTTGCCCACATTTTAAACCATTCTGCCCCTCCTTCCCTTGCTCTCTGTTGTTTTCTCCATACCCCATATTTCTCCTCGAATGCACCCGGGTCTCAGTCAGGGCTGAAGGTCATACTGAGGGCACATTCCTGTCGCACTTTGTAGGTCAAGAGATGACAAGAATGAACCCTACCTGTGTGCATAAACACACCAATGAGGAGAGAGGACACAGAGCTTATGTCCGATTCTTCAGCAGATAAAGATGTGCCCCCATGAAATTGAAAACAAATAAAATAAGCAAGGTAAGAGGGAGGGGAAACAGCAGCAACCAGCACGAGAGTCTGGTTAGCAATGTAGGAACTGGTGAGGGGATGGCAGGAAAGGCTTCTGGCTGATGTCCACCGGGTGTAATTCTATCAAACAACGCGTCATGCCTGTTTAAAAGTACCCTCTTAGCCAAGCTCAGAAAGACAAAAGGTATTCTTTAATCACT
The DNA here is from genome assembly GCF_000164805.1 of Carlito syrichta. Classification (NCBI taxonomy): domain Eukaryota; kingdom Metazoa; phylum Chordata; class Mammalia; order Primates; family Tarsiidae; genus Carlito; species Carlito syrichta. The sequence continues at coordinate 405,073 of NW_007245903.1, forward strand.
ATGTAAATTAAAATAGAAAATCCCTTTTCCTTATTACTTAAAGTTCTAAAATGTAAAACATCTAGACTATTATTTATGTATTAAAGTAGGTCAAAATAACAGACTTCTACAAAACCTGACACATGTTCTGTAAAATAGGAATAAAAAAAGATTTTAAAGAAGAATGAGAAAAGAAAGTTAGCCAGAATTAAAGCCCAATATGGTTATGATGAATAAGCATTTAACTGGACTCTGCTTCCTAGTAACGAAGAATAAAGAACACTGGGATGTGTAATAAATTCTTAGTATCTGCTATAAGGAAGCAAATCAATTTTTCAAGAGAAACAAACCTTAAACTTTTGCCCACACTAATTTTAGAACACACATTCTTATACTTTCTAAGCTTGAGTCCTCTTAGAATATCACAAAACCTATAACCTCTTATCCTAAAAGCATCATACAAATTTTATATATGTTTTCAGAAGATTAGAGATTCTTGTCATTGGAATGGAGGCAGGAAAGTCATAGTAGATAATGACAACAGAAAATTGCAAAATGCATCTGTTTTTATGTCTTATTTGTGTTAGGAGCATAATATTAAAAGATGGTTCCATGATAATAGTTTTGTGAGGCAAGTCAAGTCATGAACTACATATGCTCAGTTACAATGTCCATATTTGACCTCACAGCCCACATCCTTGCTAATCTTAATTTTTCATATATATGTGACTTCTAATAATTGTGTTCAATGGTCTACAGAAGGATAGAATCTATTCGACTCAGATAAGTAAATCAAATAGTGGTATGTTTATCATGTTGTTACTTTATTTAAAAGTTTACTAGCATACATTACCAAGCAATATATTATTTGGTTTTCTTATTTGTGGTATGAAAATAGAATCATATTATATGTACTCTCTTGAATTTTTATTTCCACTCAACATTGTGCTTCCATGTTGTTACATGTCACTATTTTTACTATTGTGTAATACTTCATTGAATAAATAAACCATAAATTATCCTTTTCCCATTAATGAACATTTGGATTGATTCCAGTCTTTTACTCTTAGAAATTGAGTTACAATAAACATTTTTTGGGGAAAGGGGTTTTACCCTATGGATGGGGGCAGAGAGGACCACATAGGCCCAATGTTAGTAATGGTCTAAGTCTTAGGCCAGCTAGTTGATCATTATGCCTTCAAACTTACCTGAAAGTTACATATATCATTTTGTATTTAAAAAATATATTTTTAAAAGATAAAAAGTAAAAAACATTGACAAACTATAATATTTTGCAATACTAAAAATTTTGGAAAATGAAAATGCGTGCTTTAAAAGATAGTAGAAACTTCATGAAGCACCAAAATTTTCAAACGTGAAAAATCAACTGTTGGGATTCTTTGGTCTCCACTAATTGTACTATAGCTATTTTGCTTTCCATCATTTTACCAGTACCAACTAAATCAATAGCATGCCTTTCCATTTCCCTAAATTAGACTTTTGACAAGAGATAGCACAGAGTGCAAAGTGATTCAGCATCAAATCAGTATCTGCCTGTTTTGCTGTAAACGATTGCCTAACAAATACAAGTTATTGCATCTCTTTTGTACTGTTTTAATCTGAAACATCACTGTATTCACTGTATTATAATAGCCCAAGGCCAAACAGAAGAATGCTCTCTAACCATCATATACCAGAGAAGACCACCAGGCTTTACCTAACCCACTCCCCATCTGTTTTCCAGGAAGGAACAAAGAGGAGCATGCATTGCTATTGTATATAAAATTCCTTGAATAGGTAGATCTGAGTGCATTCTTTTTATTTTATAAAATAGTACCACTGGTATACCATAGGAAAGTCATAATTAAAAGGTAGATACAAGGGGTATAATTAAATAGCAAAGTACTTTCAAGGAACTGTTAACCTGACTCAATATTCCCAAGTAAGTTCTGGTCCTGATGCTTCCTTAATCTACTGTCTAATATCTGTACTGCGAAGCTACCTTCACAGACAAACTTGTATTCAAGTGACATATATTTGCTGCCTTTACTTTAAGACCTAGGACTGAGCTCACTCTTTCCACAGCACACCCCAAAACGTGAGAGTACAGCACTTACGAGAAAAACTCTGGTGAATTTTTCCAATAACCTTGGGAAAACCAAACCCATGGAGCCAAAGATCAACCCTCAATATAGTCTAACTGTACCTCAACCTCCAAATACCCAACCCACCAGAGGATATTGAACACCTATGAACTTTGAAGCCCTAGAGAAGATGAAATCTTTTGTAAATCACAACCCAACAGACATAGCTGTTTAGGACCCTGCAGACTCTACCCAGAAATGGAGGCAACTGGGGTCCAGGGTCTCCTTTGCTTTTGTTTTCCCTCATCTTTGATTCTCAGGATAGACTTCAGTCCCATGTGTGAAACCCTACTGTATGATTCTTTTTCTATGGCTCCATCCAGCCTAAACCCCCCAGGGAAGAGTCCCAGACAAAGTGGGCAGTGCCCCTGAACAGTCCTCTCTTTCTACTGCACACTATCACCCATCATTTCTTTACAAAACTGCTTTGTGGTACCACCAATAATCCTCCAGCAAACCTAATGAGCATTCCCTCTTCCTCATTACCTTAACCTTTCTTAGCATTTGACCCAAAATCTCCAACCTCCTTCTTTTTTTTTTTTTTAACAGAGTCTTGCTCTGTTGCCCAGGCTAGAGTGCAGTGGCATGATCACTGCTCACTGGAGCCTCAACCTCTTGGACTCAAGCAATCCTCCCACCTCAGCCTCCCAAGTAGCTAGGACTACAGGTACACACCACCATGCCTGGCTAATTTATTTCATTTTTGTAGAGACAAGGTCTATCTATGTTGTTCAGACTGTTCCCAAATTTCTGGACTCAAGCATCCTCCTGCTTCAGCCTCCAAAAGTGCTAAGATTACAGGTGTGCACCACCATGCCTAGACAAGATCTTCTTCTTGACATTCGGTCTCCTTGCTTTGACAAAGATATTCTATGCTTTTCTTCTACTTTCACAAATTCTTCATTGTTTCCCTCAGTGGCTCTTCTTCCCTGAATAAGTGATCCATGTAGGTTTTGCTCCATACCAACTATTTAGTTAGTTCATGAAACTAAATGTAAGCAATTTGGGATGGGCTCTGCTCCTCTTAGCTGCGCTTGGCCACGAGTCTCCAGTCAGGTGTAGAGTCAGCAGGAACCAGTAGAGCATCTCTTTCAGTAGGCTCTCATCCTCCTGGAGCCTGGCTTGGGTTTGTTCACGGTAGTTGCAGTAAGAAAGCAAGTCCCTTTCAAGTCTCTGCTTTTGTAACATTGACCAAAGCAAGTCACTTGGTGAAGCCAAGAGTGAGTGTGGAAGGGGTCTACCCAAGACGAGGATACAAGAAGGATGAGCAAATGAGACAATTACTGTGAAGCACACACCCAGCATTCACCTGAACTGTGGGTATTCCTGGAGACTCCACCTGTGACCCTCTCCCCCATTTCTTACATTCTCACTGAATGGTTCTTACAATCCCTGTGAAGTCTAAAACATGCTGTGGTCCTTATACTGCTGTAAGGTCTATAACATCTCTGAGCAAATGACTTCAAAATCCATTTTTACAGAATAGACTTGGCTCTTTACCTTGATTTTTGTGTTTCTAAATTTCTCCTGGATATTTTCACTGAGATGTCCTACTAGGACTTCAAATTCAAATTGAAGCAAAATTGAACGTATTATCTTCCTCTCTGCTTCAACCATCCCCTCCTCTGTGCCCCAATAAAAATTGCTAAATGAAATGTATATTTCTCTTCATGTCTTACCTGGTTCCAAGTTACTTATTTTTAATGCTAATCTCTTTCTCTTCTCCTACATCTAATTTGTAGTTTTAATTCTAGTATTTGCCCTATTTACCAAATATTAATGTGAACTTATTTAAATTTTAGTCTAATTTTTCTTACCCTAAAAATAGTAATAAGATAACTTACCTTGAAGAACTATTGTAAGGATTAAATTATTTTTGTGTGCTTAGTACATGGAAGGTATTCAGATATGTTATGTTCCTTCCGCCAAGTCTTCTTAAGTCTTCATGCATGGAATTGTTCACATTCCTACACTTTTTATTTTTTTAACAGTGCCACAAATGGAAAGTAAGCCGTTATAACCTCATGCTGAGGACCTTGGGAACAGCTTCCCTGCTCTTCCCTACAATCCATTCCCCACATCATCATGGTCCTTTCAAAGCTCTGATTTCTATCTATTTCCCTTTAGATGAAACCCAAACTCACTAACCTGTCACACATGGTCTTTTCCCAAAAATGTGTTTCCACCTACCTGTCCAGGCTTATTTCCCATTGCTATTCTCCATGAATGCTTCAACTACACTATATGACTTGCCTTTCCCTGAATACACTTTTACTTTCCTTCCAATGAATTGCTAAACACCTTGCACTGAATTGTCCCCTCTTTCTAGGCCTTTAGAAACTCCACTCCGAAAGTGTTGAGTATAACCAAGGAAGATGGTGATTCTGCTCCAGGAGACTTACAATCTCAGAAGGAAATAGGTAGTCTCACCTCCTGAGATTGTAAATTCTCTGGGATAGATACCGCCTTGTATCATTTCCCAGGTCCTCAGAGATCTCACCATCTCATAGGAAAGATAGAAGTTTTGTAGCTGGATAGTATATGATAAAAGAACAGGCTCTGAAAACAGAGGCAGACAACTCTCAGCCCCATCATGGATGAGCTGTGCGGACTTGAGTAGTGTCCTTAAACTCTCAGCCTTCAGTCTCCTCATCTGCAAATAGGGAAAATAAAATTTCCTGCCTCAGAGAGTTGTCATGAGATACATGACAATGCAAATGAAGTCATCCACGTGATACATAACACAACACTAAGCTCCCAGTAGATGCCAGTTATTACTGACAATGTCAACAGAAAATACAAAATCATGGGAAGAACACATTGTGAGTTTTTCTATGAAGGTCGGTAAAGCTTCCACAAAGCATCATGTGAGCTGACAGGAATGTATGATGTCCTCCAGATCAGGACTATTTCTTCAACCTCTTGCCCACTCATCCTGTATCTTTATCTTCATTCATGCAGCAAACAATTGTTTTTTTAATGCAACAACATGACAGTTTGTCTGCCCTTGCAGCAGGTATCAGCATCTGCCTATGCTAGCTGAGAAAGTGAAAGGCAAACTCGGATGTGCAGGGCCTGGTTTGGCATCATGGCTGGGCCTTGGTGCCCTGTTGAACATGAACCACCTCACAGAACAGCAGCATCAGACAAGGCCACTGACCATGATGGATCGAGACAACACAAGATCCAATCACTCCGTGATCATGTCTCAACACCCACAAAAACGTGGACCTGTCAAAGATGATCAAACACACACATATCTTAGCTAACCAAAGTGACTGATGTTTCTTAACCAATTACAGCTTTAGTCTCGAAACTAATTAGGTATTTTAATAAATCTTGTTAAAACATCTGATTACACAGTTATCCCCACTTCCTGATAGCATCCAATTCAGAACAATGCCCTACTTCCTGAGTCGCACCCCAAAATCATACCCTCAAGTCTGATAATGAGTCCTCTCTAACACCCTCTTACCAAGATGCTCTGCGTTTCTCCATGATGTGGGTTCTCCTTCCCTGCCATAAGTAATAAACCCCTACAGATAGGTTTCTGGTGTATTTTGCTGACAGGTGTTGTCATGGTATTCTTGGTTTGTTAGTCTTACCCTATGGGATTGTAAAATTCTCTGGAGAAGAAAACTGTCTTACTAATTTTTGTGTCACCCATTATATGGAAACAGGGTCATTAATAGAGGAAGTACACACAAAGAGTTTGTTAAAGGGATACTTGAATTCCATCTAAATTACTTTATTCAATGACAGAAAATGGTGGAAAGACACTGGAGTGTGTTCTGAATCCTTCTTTGCAGAAGTGCTGCTGGCACCACCCAGAAGTGATTCTTTGGCAGTGACTGTGCAGGTAGCACGTGCTGGGCTTGCAGAGTGGTGTCGTGATATGTCATTGTTAACTAACATTTAGAAATGGCAAAAAGATACATGAGAGATCAAGATAGCAATGACAGTGATCTCAAACCTATCAACAATACTGGCCCTTGTGGGATTCTTGTGAAGCATCCAAATTCTATATCAATGCAGTGCAACATTTATGTTAATGGAAATATTCATTGTGCTAGAGCAGTCCAAATGTCTTTCAAATTAGATACCTACTATAAAGTTCAAAAGTTCTTATTAACTGCATTTCTTGAATCACATTTTCATTTTGCCCTTAAAAAGGCACAGAAGTCATGAAAAAATTCAAATTGAAAATTTATTCTGAATTTAAATGGTATCATAAAATACACCATGTAAATAGAAAAAGAAGACATAGATAAAATATTAAAGAATCTGACATGCAAATTGACTCAATTTTTAAATAGACAAATATTCAACTAAAAAACTTAGGAAAAAATGACATCATGACAGAAAGACTTTATATAAGGGAGAGACTATTATAGCATCTGAATTTAGCCAAATAAGCAATAAGATGGGTAACACAGACCTCATGATCTGAATTTGCATCTCTGCATTTTTGCAAAAGTCTTCTGTTACATTAATCTTCATGGAAACAGCCACATAAACTAATATTAAAGTTGCAGGCTTTGGGAAAATAGCTATAAGGAACCCTGAAATACCATTAAAGCTGCTATTAATCTGCATAATTACCTTCTCCAGAGAAACTGGCCCAATCCTTTCAGTGCCAAGATGAGCTAAGAAGCCACATTAAATATGGGAGTCAGGGAATGCTGCAGAGAAATTAGTAGTTAATTAGTAAGAAAACTAGTAAAAAGAAGATATAATTATTTTTGGTAATGTTTTAGGATGTAACAGTAAAAATCGATTAATATTCAGTAAAGAGCCAAACTTTCAGCATACATAAGCTGAAAAATATTTCATATGCATAATAATTAGAAATTATGTATGTTGAGCATAAAAACTGAGATTACAAGTCTGACCCCACAACATCAATTTTGTAAATTGAGTTTTGCTTTTCCTTCCATTTAAAACCTCTAACCAGTAATTCCTCTACTTTGAATATAACCATGGTATAGTTTAATATGTGTATATGAGATTTTAGATGTTATTTTAATGAGATTTACAATCTGGTTTTGGCTTGATATTCATTCTACATTACAAAGAATATTTTAATCGGTCTATGACCCCTAAGTATTTTCTCTGCAGAGTAGATCCAAGCAACTAATTTCTAGGGGCCTGGAAATTATGCTTTTATGACTGTGATTCTAACCCAAAATTACAGCATGAACAATTCATTGAGAGAAGAATGCAAAAAGGCATATGCCTTTTATGAACATTGTCCTGGTAGGCAAGAAACAACTCAAGAAGGAATAATTGAAGAAAAGAGGTGCTCTGCAGGTTGCTCTTTAAAAGACCTGAGATTTGTGAGTAGGAATTATTCATTTAATTACTCATCTGCCCAACCAGCACCTACTATGCACAGGCATCACATGAAGCTGTGGGAGCCATGCCCACCCCTCACCACCACCACCCACGTCCGGAACTGAAAGTCTTGCAGAAAATAAACTACCATTATGATAGTCAGCAGGAACACTCAATGTCATCTATAGTGTCAGGACAGGCTCAGGAAGGAGAAACAAATAAGGTGAAACCTGAAGGATAAGTCAGAGTTGGTTGGGAAAAGCGGGGGTGGGGTGGAGGAGAGAGCTACAGGCAGAGAGAACTGCCCATCCGAAGACGAGCACAGGTAAGGGAGAATATGAAGGATACTCAGTGTGTGGGATACCTGATACAGGGAAAGATCATCATGAGCTAGACTACAGCAGGGGTGTGTGGTGTGTGCTCCACCTAGTCAGGAGGAAGGGAGGAGCTGCCAACTAAATAGAACCCAATATTGATTCACCTTCACTACATGGCAGGCTCACTACAGTGCATCCTTTCTGCACAGTCATGTACGTCCATAACGATCCTGTAAGTTGGGTGCCATTATTATGATTCCCACTTTACAGATAACAAACTGAGGCAGAAGGGTGGAATGATTTGCTGAAGATCACATAGTTATGTCACAATAGTGCCAGATTCAAATCTAGATCATCTGAGCCCATATCCTGTGTCCTTAAGCATACCGCAGGCTACATCAGAAAGGGCAACCAGCATTATATTTCAGTAAAATTCTATACCACTAATGTGTGGACCTAGTTGAAATATCCACCAGAAGAATCAAAATTAGTTCTGATTTCTATTTGCCACATAGTTTCTCACTGGTATTGGTAGGTGGAAAATCTGATGGAAATCTTCTGAGCTGACAACAAAAGTTAATTGAGGCAAAGTACTGTTTGTTTCTTTCTTTCTTTCTTTCTTTCTTTCTTTCTTTTTTTCTTTCTTTCTTTCTTTCTTTCTTGGGAGCCCCAAGACCAATAAAGTGCATAGCAGCTGCTAACAGAAGTTAGTACTACTTTACTGCATAAAAGGTTGCGTCTACTTTGACAATGTCAGTTTGGTAAGATGCTTGACTTTTATTCATCAAAAAGGAACACTTGGATGTATTTTCAAAGACAAGTTAAGTGATTAAATGGATCCACTTGGACAAAAATAAACAAATTTAAACCAAATAGAATCTTGTTTTTTTCCAAAGAATAAATTTGATCAAGTTGGAATTTAAGTTCTAATCTTTAAGATATAAGCTCAGTAGTTTATGCTTTATTTCACTCATATATAATTATTTCCATCATTAATAATTTGTTGAAAACCTGAAAAAGAACAAGTAGTTCTGAATGACATTACAACTGAAAATTTTTAAATATTATCAATTTTGTTACTTTTTTTGGAAAAGATGACTCCTGGCTCATTTTAATAATACCATACTGTGTCACTTCATTGCTTCTCAAAGGCATTTTGAGATGTATGTAATCAAGCTTCACCACTATAAATTAACTATTTTAAACCACTATTAAATTCAACTGTGATTTCACTGTGGCTCAATTGTTTCCTGTTTTCCTCACTCATTCTGCTTTGCTATCATTCTTATAAAAATATTATAATTTAGTCACTATCATTTTTCTTAAAAATGGTGACAATTTATATAAAAATGGATTATATAAAGACTAAGATAAACACAGTACAGTCAACATGAAAAATCATATAATATTATATCAGGGATGAGAGTTTCTGATAAACTAATTATTTTAGCAACATATTTGTTATATCATGATTTTACATCATGATAAGTAATATATAATAACAAATAACTCAAAGGATAGTGAGTGTTTACACATCACAATTCTAAAAGCAATGTAGTCGTTTCACAGCAGACGTTCCTAACTAATCTCACGAACTTAAATATGCTTCTGGCTGATTTAAATTAATTGTGCTAAAATTTGTATCTTGAATTTATCCAAATCATTTGGTAGACAACATATGTATACTTATAATGTATTTTACTTACATTTATAAGCCCGTTTTTGCTTAGTGTCTAAAACTATAAGTATACTTTATCTTAGAGGAGAGAAATCAAAAATGCATTATTTTCATTTTGGCACATGTACATTTAGTCTTACTTGAAAACTTACACAAAATGAAAGAAACACATAATCTGGACAAAGAACAATTGTGGGACTGATTGCCCATAGGTGATTTCCTAGTGATTTGAACTCCTGGAAGAAGATGAAATCCATTATGCCAGACTGGGTTATGAACATCCTGATGACATTTTTCTATACTTGTTTACAAAGAGCTATGTTAATTTTTAAACCACATTGTTTCTCTACTTTTAATTAAGTTAAGATTCATAAGCTGGCTTCATATTCCAGCTGAAAAAGAAATCTGCTGACATCTAGGCTGAAAACACTGTGTGCAACTTGTATTCGATCATTATTAAATCCAGCAGTATTCAATTCACCAAGTAGCAAGGCTCCCCCGTTCTAAAATGGTGATGTGAGACTCTTTCTAGAATATACCACTTTATTCCATCATGCTATCTTTTTCACGCCAAGCAATGGCAATGATCTTAAATTAGATAAAATCTTCAAAGAACTACAGTCTGACCCATTAAAGAGGAGCACAAGTAGCAACACATGCCTTAAGTGGACAGAGATAAATTTTATTACTTATATAATTCATCACATTTGGGAACATTTTTATGCCAAAAGCATAAAACTACCAACAAAATTACAAGTTACAAATATTTATTCTTGCTTTTTTTCAAGGCGGCCCCTAAAATGGTAACTCGATGAGGAAAGGGAAATCATCTACCTTTCCATAGTAATAAGAGAAAAAAGAGCTTTCCACAAAACACAGCGCTTTGTTCCTGCCCTTGATAAGATGCTAACAAGGAACACAAAGATACCATTGTAGGTCAGTGTGGGTGGTTCCTCCAGCCCTTCTATGCACAAAGGTATGCCATCCTCAAACTTAGGAGGCAGAAAGAAACTTCATAGTCTTTGTTGTTTCACACATATGTGTGGAAATGCTTCTTAACATGAAGCCAAATTACATATGTAACAAAACAAACACTATTACTCTGACTCTGCTGAACCATTCATTCACCACCACACCAAATTCATGGAATGGACTCAGAACAAAATTATTGAGTCTCAGGTAAGAACATACAAGAGAACAGGACATAGAAATTATAGAGATTTTAATTAAAAAACAAAGCTCAGAAATCATTCTAGTGATCTGATTTTAATTAAAAAAATAAAGCTCAGAAATCATTCTAGTGATCTGATTTTTCTTAACAGAACCTTATTTTATATCTGTGAGATGCTTATGGAATCAGAATTTTAGCAGCATATTTAATTGCTGTTATCATAACTTAAGAAACTTCTACATGCAAAAGTGAAGCGAGTCAATAATCCCAACTCTACTCTTGACTTCTGTGGTCAAATTGATGAAACAGAAATCATCCGCAGCAGGTTTACATGATGAGTCCACCCCACGTCCCTCCTACCAGGCCTCTCTTCAGGAGATGAACTCCGATCCTAGTTCAATTTAACATAAAAATGCATGGGTAATAACTAAGGCACATTTAAACAATTAGACAAACAGCTTGCTAAACCCTCTGCAGATCACAGATAGTAAATTATACTATTGCTAATCATTTTGCATATCATCAACAGAATCCAATATTTGATTTTTTATATTTTAAGCAATAGAATCCAAAGCTGTTACTTTTGGCTTTAAGATTTACATCCAAAGGGAGATCAAAACTTTATTTGTATGATGGCCACTTACCTACATAATCCTGAATTATATCCCAAATCTTTGAAGTAAATAAAAATAAATTTTAAAAAATTTATATGTAACTTCCATGCCATTGTTTTCTGAGTGAACTTTACCTATGTCTTTAAAACACCATGTCTAAAATATTTAAAGAATGTTCAGAGTAATACAATCCTCAGAGTGAGGTTTTTGTGGTATTTCATGTTGAAGATGTTGAAGAACACTCGTCTTTACAAAAGGATTTAGTAATAAATTCAAATTGAAGATAAGTCCAATGATTCTTCATAAAGACAAAAATAAATCTTGAAGAACTGGATGATTATATAACTTAAAGTAATAATAATCAATTAGTAAAGTGGCCTGTTTTAACAATAGTCTAGTTCATTTTTCAACATTTCTACTTTCAGCTACTAAAAAATAAACAAATGAAAATCTAAAGTCTTAAACTGGTTTTCCCTGGCAATAATAACTCCAAAAGTATTTGCACTGTTTTTTTTATAATGAAAGTCAAGAATAAAAACATAAGCAGATGAATACTACCATACATTGCAGTAAACTGGTCTAATTAGGAATTAGATGTCAAAGCTTTCACTGAATTCCCATTGTCTACTCATCTCACACATGTGAATTTAAACAATGACTTTTCCTTAATTTTATTTACTGAGCTCATCATAAAATAAACTACATTAACATTCACAGTACTCATGAGGAAATGTAAAGTATCAATTTGAAAAAACTCACTGAAAAAATATTGAAAGTAGCTATTTCTGTGTAATTCCTCAGGTTTTAGATTAGTGTGTGAGTCACTTAGACATTCATTCAGAAGACCGTTGAGTTAAAATCACTTCTGTTTGAAAGCAGCAGAATTCTAGAAACTACAGCTACTTGCTCTAAAAGTATCGCTGCGATTTAGTCATATGATGCAAGAACCCTCAGCAGTCTCCTAGGCTCACAGGTGAAGACCATGGTGTGCACTTAAATGGAAACAAGCAGCCTGTCCAAATCAGCAGGCAGGCAGTAGCACTTTCTGGGCATCCTATTTTTACTCCAGTGGATGTGAAGATTCCAAGGAAAACTCACTACAGAGATCAGGGATAGCAGTGACAGGTAGGAACACTGCTGAGAATCAGTTCCAAGAGGAAAGGCTAATAGGGTGCTGAGGGGAAAATATTCTTGACTACAAATGGCCCCTGAGAATAAAAAGTAGCCACAATATTTTAGTTGCCTTATTTTGTATTTGTAAGCAAAGAAAATCTAAATTAATAAGGACACCATACTCAGGCCTTTTACCCAGAACATGATACCTTTGGATTGCTTCTCTTGTTTCGGTCCACTTGCGTTTTTCAGCATTTCTAATTCTCTTAGGGATGAATGTAGTTGAACCACTACATATGAAACAGAAGAGCTCCTGTCCCCAGATAATCAGGCAATCTAGAGGTCTAGGCCACTCCAGAGACTTTACAGATGGAGAGATGGAGGCCCTGCGCAGTTGAGCTAGTTGAATAACTGGTAGATTATGAATTTGAGGCATGAAGTATTAATATGAGGGTATTTATTCTAATATTATACATACATTGCACTGAATATAAAATATGCATAATGCCATATATCACTTACATATCGTATAGTAGTATAAAAACACAATGCACATAAGTAAGTATTTAATGAATAAATAAAGCTATTTCCTACAGATTACCACAGAAAGCAAATGTTCACACAGGTGATTTTCTCATTTGATAACTGACCTATTCCAGTCATCAAAGTAAATTTCTATTCATTTTTATTTAGGCATAAATTAAGACCCTTCTTCACATTTATAGACTCTTGGTGTGGAAAACAATCTTAGAAATCACCAAACTGCCCTTCATATGTGATGTATGAGTTTGGAAAGCAGCAACAATGTTCCATGGCTGTTCCTTATTATTTAATTTCTTGGCCCAGTAGGGGATGTTGCAGCTCACATAAAAAGAAGAAACACTAACGTAAGAAAATGAATGACCTCAATGGCTCCTCTACTAAGGAATCATTCTAGAAAATGAGTCAATTTCCCAGACTTGGAGTTCACTGAACCAGGCAGCAGTGAGACTGGGGCCAGTAAGTTTCCACTTTCCCAATCTACCAGACCCCCAATGACCATGTCAAGACCATCAAGACTATGCTTTATCCATTTTATATTCATCCATTACCAGCATAATCTCCTTTTCCCTCCTGCACTCACCAGACCCATTATTATGCTTGGCACTTGGGGGTGGGTGGGTCATGGGTGGAAGGATGGATGGATGGATGGATAGATGACTGAATAGCTGGATGGATGGATGAATGGATGAAATGAGTAAGTACTTAAAAGTTTTCCTCTTTTGTTCCACTATAATACATAGGTTGCATTCAAATGCCAGGATAAAGTCCTTAGCTCCTTTTCTGGGAAAATATTGTCATCTTTTTCTTATTATAAGTTACTAAATGTCTGTAGATAACCAGTTTCTAGCCATAATAAAAAAACAAAAGATATCATAATTTGGGTAGCATATCTCAGGATCTGTGAATTCAAAGAAAAATGTGTATGTCATGACTTCACTGAGAAAATTAGATTCTTCTAAATTGTATCTTCTACGTGAGTTAGCCCTGTGTGTTACTATCAGAATGAATGGGATTGTGATTACAGTAAGGGCCAGAGTTGTATTGATGTATTATCCTGGAATCCTTTAAAAGTTTACAAAACAGCAACAAAAGATCTGAACTTCAGTTTTGAAAGTATGATTTAGGGAAGTCCTATGATTTACTTGCAAATGAAACGCAGTTCTGAAGTTACAGCCAAAGAGAAGAGAGAACACTAAATGCATCATGTGTTTATGTTGATGCAAATACACCCAGGACCTGTGAGTATACATACTGTAATTTCAACAGCAATTACCTGCCAGTGTCACTCTCACTTAGCGAGGAAGGTGTGTTTCAATTAGTGAGTTCTCGCCAGGACTTCCTATACTTTCTAAGCAGCTCTTTAGAAATTAGGGGGTATAGTGAGGTAGAAAGATTCATTTCCCAGCCCTCACAGAGTTGAGCAATGAAGCGTGGGTTGCACTACTCACGGCTCTGCCTGTAGACTGTTGTCCTCGGCCACATAGTTGGAAGGAATGTAGCCCTGCAGCTGCAGGCTGGGGCCATCTCCCCTCTTCTCCAAGTGTCTGGCCAGCCACCAACCCTCATGGGACGTGTCCAGTACTTGCAGTCTGTCGCCAGCGTGGAAGCTCAGGTCCTCCGTGGTCCGAGCCTGGTAGTCAAACAGAGCCACAACATAGTGGCCATGACTTCTCTCTGGCTGAGAAGCAGTCCTCGTGGCTGCCTGGGACAGGCAAGGGAGATAGGGCTCCAAGTACTTCCGGAGCCTGAGGCAGATGCTGCCCATGGTGCCTGGGTTGGGAGGAGAGGGGGCTTCTCCCTCTCCCCTCGATCTCTGCAGACCCACTTTCTCCTCCTTCACCAGACGGCTTTGAGATCAGCAGCCGCTCACCATGCTTTGGAGCATGGCAAAGTCCTGTATCAGAATAGTCCAGCACACCTGGTTGCAGCCAGCCCTGCCTGGAGAGACTCACCGACTTGCTGTCTGTGGCTGGAGGTGCTGCCCAGAGCCACGCCGAGGGGGAGCCGAGCAGTTGCTTGCTGGCAATGTGGCTTTTCTTCTTGTCCCACGGCAAAAATAAGATAAAAACAAGAGGGCTTTACTTAGACAAACACCTGAGAACAGAAAGGTACCGTCTTGCCTTTTGTTCCAAGAAAGAGTTAGCAAGAGAAAGCTGCTGGCTCCCTGTATGATCTCCACACCTTGCCTCTGCCAGGAGCTTTCACCCTCCTTCAAGTCTGTTCCTGTCCTTCGATCATTCCTGATCCTGAAGGTGCTTTTGTCTCTGCTAATGAATAACCTACTGACCGAGGCTGTTGCCTTTAACATCCTGGGCTTTGTACAAACTGTAATAAGTACTCCTTACTTCCTGGTTTCTTTTGTCTGTGATTTCTTTCCTTTTGACCCCTCCTTTCTTCCTCACCCAAGGCAGACCAGCCCCCTTACTGGGCAGCCAAACTGTTCAAGTAGTCACCAGTATCCATATTCCCTTTGCCTCACCCTGGAGACACAGGCCAGCCTAGGTAGTTTCTTGTCTTGCTATGTTCCCAGCATGGAAATTTATGACAGATAATTTTTTTCCCCCACAAACAGGAGTAGGATTATTTTGCCACTACTCGGGGAAATGAAAAAAAAGGCATGTTAAAGTGTTTAGGTATTTGCTGTCAGACACAGGATGATCAGAAAAGAATCGAGTCTCCCTTTTGTCACTACCAGGAATAGATTTTAATAGCTTCAAAGTATATTCACAGTCTGGAAAAGTAAGAAAGCAGCTGGCTAAAATGCTGAGAACCCAAAACATTGCTTTTTCTCACAGACATTTAGTTTCCCATCCTCCAAGTATTATTTTGGAAACACACACACACACACACACACACACACACACACACACACACACACACACACACACAAAGATCTAGAGAAAAAAAAAAGAGGAGGAAAAGGACTCTGTGTTATGTGGAGTCTCCTTCCTTCTGTTTCACTTGGTCCTCCAGGTGTATACTCACTCTCACTGACTCTTTGTCAGGAGCTCAGGAGCTGATGACTCTGAGATCAAAAAGCAAGCCCAGGACCAGCCAAGGGTTTTACTCCACTCCCCAAGCTCGAGGCAGCTGTCTCACAGACAGGTGCCAGGGTCACAGAGCAACAGGGCAGTGAGCATGGGCGGATCAATGCACTGCCATTTATACGGGTAGAGAACCTCACAAAATTGTTTATGAAGTGTCACTTGTTTCTCTACAAGAACTTTATTCAAGTTTCTCACCTAAATATAATCTTGCTAGGTATTGTCAGAGCTTTGAATGCAGCTAACCTAGCTCTAATAATCTACCCCCTAGAACTCAAAACTCCTGTTCTTTGTCAAACTGCACAGCATTTTTAGTAATCAGAATAATTCAAAAAAAGGGGGGGAAACTCAAAAAAAGGGGGGGGAAATAAAGAAAGCCAGAGAACCATGGCACTAGCTCCCCCTGCTATTAACTTGTGCAAACATCAGGCGCCAACAAGGGACAGATCATCTGGTGAAAACAGGGGCTTGAGCCATGCCTCCAGGGCTCTCCAGCTATCTGGGGCCAGAGTAGAAGTAATAATTTGCCGGGAATAGAAAAGCCAGAGGCTGAGCCAAGGTTTTCTTGTCATTGTTTAGTGTTTTAATGATATGGGAATATCTACATAATTTGATGTTATATACAAAAGAGAAAATGCGTAATATGGAGAGACCATAAAGAATATCTTGTTCCATGCCAGGCATGATGGCTCACGCCTATAATCCCAGCACTTTGGGATGCCAAGGAGGGAGGATTGCATGAGTCCAGGATTTTGAGACCAGCCTAGGCAACATAGCAAGACCTCATGTCTACAAAAAAAATCAAAAAATTAACCAGGCATGGTGGTGCATGCCTGTAGTCCCAGCTACGCAGGAAGTTGAGGCAGAAGGTTTACCTAAGCCCAGGAGGTCAAGGCTGTGGTGAGCCATGATAGTGTCACTGCACTCCAGCCTGGACAACAGAGTGAGACTCTGGGAAAAAAAAGGAAAAAAATATTTTGTTCCAAACACAATATTAATTGTAAAAGTGTAGGATTCCATTAATGACCTAAACAGAGGCACAGATGTTAGGGTCTTTCCTGAGACAGCTGCATGATTTAGAAACAAAAAAAGATTTGGAAGCAACTAGAAAGACATACTGAAACTCAACTTGCAGATGGGGCTTGAAGGTTCTAAATTCAAATATGTCTTTACTATAATTATGACAAGGCATTCTAGAAAAAGACAAAGCAGCAGACCTGTACAGCACAGTCCCTGAGCAAATGAATGAAGTTCAAAACACAACCAGCCACCAAAGATGTCAGGGGAGCAACAGCCCAAGGAGGAGATCCAATGGGTGGGAAAGAAAGGGCTTCCCTGTGTTGATGGTACCAGAATGTTCCCTCCTATGCTAGAAGCCTCGAGGCCATCTTTCACTCGCTTCCTGGTTCCTTTGAGCTAATCAGTCATCAAATTCTGCTCAGTCTTCCTTTTCATTTGCTCCACAGACTTTTTTCTTAACTCCTTCTGAGTGACAGGTGGGCATGCAGCAGAAAGAGTATATTCTCTTCTAGATAATTTTGGCCTCCCTTCCTCCTGCTTGTCCCTCTCTTGTACACCAAGATGAGTGGTGTTTGTCGTCATTTATGAGGCAGTTTTCACAATAGTGACGTGATGTGAGTACTGGTAAGAGTAGCTGTCTATGTTGGAAGGCTTACTATGTGCCAGGCACCAGGCTGAAGAAGCTAGAAATGAGATCTCAATTCCACTCTTGGATGTCTATCCAAAGGCTTGGAGATTAGAGATGTCTGCACAGCATCCATCCAAGAGATGTATTCACAACAGCCAAGTTATGGAATCAGTCCAAGTGTCCACCAGTGAATGATCGGCTAAGGAAAATGTGTGTATGTGTGTTGGGAGCCGGCCACGGAAGCCCACTGAGTGTTAGGGATCAGGAAGGGCCGTTGACCCTGAGACCACTAGGATGCGTTTGGGAGCTATTGACCCCATTTCCTCCCCCTTTCTACTCAGCACTAACCAGATTAAGCTCCTGTGAGCTCAAAACATAGAAACTCTGAGATCAGGACGAACACAAGCTAACTTTAGAAGCTCATTGCTCCCATTCTTCCACAAACTGAAGTTTTGGCTTTCACACAACTTATAATTCAAACTCGTGTCACATCTAAGAGCCTTAGTATTGGTCACAGGCTTCTGGGTCATGATCTTAGGATTTATTGAAGGTGTAAATTGTAGAATATAGTTTTAGAAGACAGCCATTTTGTTGAAAGAATGCGGCTGGGTTACTTGCAGGTAGCCCACTGTGAACTTTGGACTGGGCAACATTCCAAACATTCTGGGATGGGCCATTTTCGTTTGTAAAGAAAATACTTAAGCTTCTATTCCATTCCACTGCATTCCCTTCCATTCCATTTTTCTCTGCTCCTTTCCTTTCCTTTCCACTCAATTCTATTTTTCTCCATTCCATTCCTCTCCATTCCATTTCTTTTGAAACCATTCCTCTCAATTGCATTTCATTCCTCTGCATTACATTCCGATCCTCTCCATTCTAATCAATTCCATTCCTTTCTTTTCCATTCCTCTCCATTCCATTTCTCTCCATTCTATTTCATTCAATTCCATTTTACTTCTTTCCATTCCTCTCCATTTCATTCCTCTCAATTACGTTCTATTCCATTCCATTTCATTTCTTTTCATTCCATTCCATTCCACTCCATTCCATTCTATGGCTCTCCAATCCATTCCTCTCCATTCCGTTCCAATTCATTGAATTGACTTCCTTTCCATTACTATCCATTCTATTCTATTACATGCCATTCTTTTGACCCTCATTACATTCCTTTACTCTCTGTTCCATTTATCTCCATTTCATTCTTCTCCTATTCATTCCCTTCCAATTCTTTCCATTACAATGCTATCCCTTTCATTTTCTTCCATTCCATTACTTTCCTCTAGTTTCCATTCCTCTCAGTTTCACTCTATTCTTTTCCAATACATTTATATATATTCCATTCCAGTGCCCTCGAATCCATA
>NW_007245903.1:424038-437810 GCF_000164805.1 Carlito syrichta
CGTGTCACATCTAAAAGCCTTAGTATTGGTCACAGGCTTCTGGGTCATGATCTTAGGATTTATTGAAGGTGTAAATTGTAGAATATAGTTTTAGAAGACAGCCATTTTGTTGAAAGAATGCGGCTGGGTTACTTGCAGGTAGCCCACTGTGAACTTTGGACTGGGCTACATTCCAAACATTCTGGGATGGGCCACTTTCGTTTGTAAAGAAAATACTTAAGCTTCTATAGAATTGTTTAACTTGGCATAAATCAATCAGTTTAGGATGAAAAAGGTTTATAGAATATGTCAGTCATGGATTAAGTTATCCTTTGTTATGGGATTTTAAGATTATCATATGAAAAGGATTTAAAGGCAATCATTGATTAAGTTTTCATGGATTAAGGTTTCTGGTGGGTGGGGGACGCCCCTCCCACATCTGACTTTGTGTATAAAAGACCCGTTGTAATTCCCAATAACACATCTGACTTTGTGTATAAAAGACCCATTGTAATTCCCAATAACACACATCGCTTCTGCACTAGACTGGAGTCCAGTCTCTTTCTTTCTCTCTCTTCTTCCCCCCAATCGCTGTCTCCACCTTTGGGGTACCCTGAACCTGGCTGGAGCTGGTCCCCAGAATATGTGCACACTGGAATCCCACCTGGCTTCAAACAGAGAAGGAAATCTTGACATTTGTGACAACACAAATAAACCCGGAGGACACTATGCAAAATGCAATAAACCAGGTGCTGAGACAAACACTGCACATTCTCACTTATATGTGGAAGCTAAAATCCGTCAAATACATGGAACAGAGGGGCAAAGTGGTGGTGACCCCATGCTGGGGAGCAGGAGAATGAGATGCTCGTCAGGAAGCACAATGCTTCCGTTAGACCGCAGGAACAAATGGTGAGTATCTGAGGTGAGGGATATGCCAATTAGCTTGATGCCGGCATTCCACGTTGTATATGTATATCATAGAATCCCTTTGGATGCCATAAGCAGGTAATTACAATTTGCTTAGTACCCCTTCCCCTCCCAGAAGACTCCTGCCTGCATTTCAAGGTCTGAATAAAAACCCCATACTTCCTATAGGCCTTCCTTTTCTTTATTTTCTTCCTTTTCTTTTTTATCACACAAATTCCAAATTTATCTGATATTAACGAATTAGTCAATAAAAATAAATAAATAAAAGAATGTTACAAATGATACCTCATTTAACTCACAAAAATTTAACGCAATGCCTATGAAGAAAGTAGTATTTTTTTTTAATTACTTAAGAGAAGAAATTGGAGTTTAGAGAGTTTAGGTGATCTGCCCAGGGTCCCACAGCCACCAAATGACTGAGCTGTGAATAACACCCTGTTCTCCATCTGACTCCAGAACCTGAGATTGAGTTTCACTGACTTTAAAAAATTTGATATTATTCTTTCATGTAAAATCCAACACAGGCGAAATGAGCCTCAGCTCTCTAGCCTGATGTAAGGCCCTGCCATCTCCTCCAATCTCGGGCCCTCACTCCTGCACAGGTTCCTGAGACCTCGTCCACCAAACCACTGGCCGCTCCTGAAGCCCGCCTCCGCCCGCCCCTGCGTCACCCTCTGCCTGCTTCCCTGGGGCCCTCCTTGCCATTTTCCTGGGTCAGGTTCAAGCACTGTCTCCTCTGCCCACTAGATGAGAGGCCCCTGCTGTGTGCACCCCTAAAACTTGACCCGCATACACCATTCCTTGGTTGCTTGTTGAGTCCCTCTTGGTTTTCTTGTTTTCCCAGGAGAATTGAATTCCCTTCTCTGAATCTTCAGTGCTTATCCAATGACCAGTATGTAAGTAGTAGGTATTCAATAAGTATTTGTTGAATTAATTAACTGAGATAAAAAGAACTCGAGAAAAAAGAAAGGAAGAAAGACTAGGAGGGAGAAATAAAGATGAAGGGCTAAAGAAAGAAGAAGGGAGGGAGGAAGAAGTCATTGGGGTGAGATAAGCACTTATACAGGAGTGAGGAGTTTTAAAGTGTGAAAATACCAGGAGCCAGGGCCTCTCCAGCTCCCTTTCCTCTCCAACTGTTCCCTGAACATTGAATTCTAGGCCAGCTCCTACCCTGGCGTTTCTGACTACAGTCACTCTCCCTCTCATCCTTATGGAAAATTGCCACCATATCATCTTCTTAATCACTCTCCTGCACACTAATCTTCAACAGATACTCACTGCGTAGAGTTCAAGGCCGAGGAGTTTGTCTGTATCCAGTCTTTATCAGATGCCTCTCTCAGCACCCCTCCTTTATGGCCTGGCATCAGCCCTCCCACTCTGCCAGGCGTTCTTAGGTCCCTCAACAGCCTCACCCATCCCCACGTCAGGTCCTGTCCCCAGTACCATCCTGCTTAGTACCCCTTCCCCTCCTAGAAGACTCCTGCCTATATTTCAAGTTCTGAAAAAACAAAACAAAACAAAACCACGTCTCCTGTAGGCCTTCCTTTTCTCTGATGACTTTGTCACAGATATTCCAAATCTATCTGATATTAACTAATTCCATTTATTTTTCTTGCATTAAAAAAATGTACCTACTATTAGGTCAGTGGGACGGTGCCACAGGAATGGCAAAGAATTGCACAGAAATTAGATTAAGAAAGATAGTATATTTAGAAAGTAGATGAAGGGGATGGGAATCCACCTCTCTAAGATGGAGATGGGATCAGAGCTTAAAGAAATCATAGCTGTGAGTACTTGAGGTTGAATGCTTTTAAAGTTTCCCTTTGGTAGGGCAGGTCACCATGGTGATGGGGTGGTGTGTGTTTTACATCATCACAAAGGGGGCAGGTAAGCACAGGAACTATTTCCATGGTGATAGGGTGGTAGTCTGTTTTACATCATTGCAAAGAAGGCAGGGAAACATAGGAACTGTTGCCATGGTGATGGGGTGGTAATCTGAGTCAGGTAGGTCACAAAAGGCTGATCACAATAGACTAGGTCAGTTTGGCCCTTTATGGCAGGAAGACAAACACTTTGGATAAAAGGGTAGTTAGTACAAATCATGCTTGGGGGGTTGCAAGACAATTATCAGTAACTACCTCTGGGAAACTGTTTTTATCCCTTGTTAACGATTAGGGGGTGGGTTAAAATAAGCGACTAGTCAGTCGCTCCATTTTGGATTTTTATCCTTTCATCTACATCTGCAGATACTTGCACTTTCCTCCTGGGACAAGACCTTCCACTCCTTCACCCAGTGTTTCTTTTCTTCTTTTTCCTTCTTAACAGAACCTTACTTTATAGACACTAAGAGCTAAAAACTACACTTCCCAACTCTTCTGAAAGCCACAAGTGACCAAGAAAAATAATCAGACTCCTTGGGCAAGATTCCAGGGAAGTACCTTAAAGGAGGCCCACCCAGCTGGGAAACCACACGTATGAAACTAATATTGGGCCACAGGATAGAAGCTATAGAGGAGACCTGAGCCCTGGAAAGTGGCAACTCTACTTTAGGATTTAACAAACCTGCTGTTTCTAAGCTTGCTTTCACTCTAATAGAAGGTGATTGATTATTGCCTTGTCCTGACTCCAAGGGGCAAGGGGATATCCTGATGGACACATTCTCCCTTAAACAGTGGGCCTAAGATTGTATAGATCTCCTTGAGCACAAAAGCAGCTCCAGTCTCTAGGGACCTCCACTTCCCCCTTCATACCTTTCCCTTAAACTATCTCTGGAATGGGTCATGACCCAGCGGGTAGCAGCTGATGTTCACAGGACTTGCTCTCTGAATAGCATCCATTGAAAAACCTAACAATGGTGTCTGAGATGTTTTTCAGATTCTAGCAAAGCCAAGGCCCCACCCAGGCCCAGAACACATGCCAGGCAGCTGGCTCCTCTGGTTCTGTGGCACCCTTCCCAGAAATTGGCTCTGCAGCAAGACAGTTTCAACACCCCATGACACCATCAACCAATCAGCAGCCCTACACCTGCCCACTAAATTCCCTTTAGAAACCTCTAACCTCTGAATTTCCAGGGAAGCAGACGTGAGTAATATCTCCTATCCTTCTCACTTAGCTACTTTGCCATATTAAACTCCTTCTCTAGCTAAAGTGGCTGTGTCAGTTTTGGTTTTTCTGGCAGTGGACATAAGAACCTAGTCAGGCTGTAACATCCTCTTTTCATTCCCTTTTTTTTCTTGTCTTCACTTTGGAATTCAGTTGAGTTGGCAGCCCCTTGATACGGAGGAACACAAGGAATTGATGGGACCAGCATCAATTGAGTAAATTTGGTAGATTACATTAAGGAAAGGGACTGCAAGATAAAAATCTACAGAGACTACCTGATAACAGCAAGATGCTGCAAAGGCTGTATCAAAAGCTGTAAAACATTTGCTGTTGATTACATAGCCAACAAAGAAAGTAGTTCCTGGGTCTTCGACAAACACAAAGGTAGTCAATATTGCTATTAACTAGCCTTACCTTAAAGAACAAGATACTGTCAGGCTCGGTGGCTCAGCCTGTAATCCCGCGCTTTGGGAGGCTGAGGTGAGTGGATTGCCTGAGCCCGTGGGTTCGAGACCCGCCTGGGCAACTTGGTGAGACCTAATCTCTACAATAAATCAAAAAATTAGCCGGGCGTGGTAGTGCGTGCTTGTAGTTCCAGCTACTTGGAAGGCTAAGGTGGAAGGATCGCCAAAGCCCAGCAGGTCGAGGCTGCGGTGGCCGGGAGTGGCCACTGCACTCCAGTCTGGGAGACGGAGTGAGACTCCAACTCAAAAAAAAAAGAACAAGATACCGCCATCAGTCAGCCATGTCACAAATCCCTGGAAACTTCCATTGCAGACCATCCCCAAAAACCATTCCTCCTGGCCCACACTGGACCCCTCCTATAAAAACACCTCTCTAATTTGTGCCTCTTTGCAGCACCTGGGCATTGTTTCATTCACAATGTATCTTCCCTTTAATAAGTCTACTTTTCTTAAATCACGACTGTCTGGTGAATACTTTCACACCCCTGGACTCCAGCCACACCCAGCCAGCCTGCCACACCTGGCACTCAAGCAGACATTTTTGGACCATACAGTGACCTTAACAATTGAAAGAGCAGGCAGATAGGAGGAACTCACATGTTCCTAAGGTTGGTAGTACCGACCCTCAGACTTCTTCATATTAAAAATATGGGAGATAAATTATCTTCTAACTGTGTAAGGCATAGTTATTTTGTTTGTTTGTTTTATACAGCTAGGGCTAACCATAACCGATATGTTTTCAATAACAGAAAAGATGGTTAAATCTCTTGACTCTGCTATGCTTTAACACCATCCCCTCATGGAGTCTGATTACATCAATTAGTCCCTTCTTGCCTTTCTCTGTAAATGACTTCTTCAAATGTCTACAATGCTCCAGTCTCTTAAGCATTACAAAGAAAAGAATGAAATATAAAAAGAATACAAATTCTAAAATCATGTGCACCACTGTAACTACCGTCTGCCTCTCTCCTTCTTTATTCAGACACACTTTCCAGAGGAATAGTGAATGTTTTCTTTCCCGTTTCCTCTCTGTTTTCTATTCACAGACTGCAGTCTGGCCTCATCACATGCCACATCACTGAAGCCAGAGCCCCTAATGTCACCAAGCATTGCCATTTGCCAAATCAAGTCACCCCTTTTCCAGCCCCATTCCCCTTGCCTGTTCCCTGCTATCTGACAAAGGCAGATGTTCTAAACCTTCCTCTGGCCATCTTCTTGATTGTATCTTTTATCTAACCATCCTTCCCAGTGTCTTACAGGTTGGTCTTTCTCTGTCCTTCAGAGTTGATGCTAACTGGAAGCTCTGGCTGGAACCTCTGGCTGGGTTCCTTTCTTCTCTATGCAACTACTGGATGGCCATGCCCCCCGCATTTGTCATGGATGACTCCCAAGCCCACCTCTCCACCTAGACTAACATGCTAAGCTTCCAGCCCACACAGTCATGGCCTACTGGGCAAAACCTCCAAGGATATTCCACAGGCACCTCCACTTCAAATTCAACAGATGCACAATGACAAGCTTTATGATTCTGTCTAAACCTGTCATTTTTAGGAATTCTGTCTTCTTCAAAATCACATCACATGAGAATCTGAGGAAGTGTACTACACTCCGCTCTTTTCCTGACCCCCATCTCTGATCAGTGACTAAACCCTGTGTTTTTAGTTGTTCATCATCTGCTCTCCTTATCAGTTCCTCTCTACCTCACTGATGCTTTCTTGAATCAGAACATCTTTGGCTTCCTCTATAACCCTTTAAAATCTCAAGGTTGGTGATACTCTGTCTCCAGTCCCGTAATCCTCCCACACACCTGCTCTCTGGAGACAGTGACTTTCCTAGAGTATGAATCTGCTCATATTGTACCCTTTTAACATGCTTTAATAGAAAGGAGAAAGTAGGCAAACTCGGTCTTCCTGATATCAAATATTTTCATAGCTACAGTAATAAAGATTGTGTGTATTGTCAGAAATAGGCACATAGATTAATGCTACAGAGTAGAGAACCCAGAAATAGACCCACACTAGCATGCCAAATTGATTCCCAATGAAAGTGGAAAAGCAATTCAGTCAAGGAAAGATAGACTTTCAACAAATGGTACCTGAACAATTAGACATCCATAGGCAAAAAATGAACCTCCATAAACAAAAAAAATATTTGATCTAAGTCTCACACCTTAAACAAAATTTAACTCAAAATAGTTCATGAACTTGAAGGCAAAGCATAAAACTGTACAACTTATAAGAAAAAAATATAGAAGAAAATCTTCAGGATCTAAGACTAAACAAAGAGTTCTTCGACTTGTCATGAAAAGTACTAACCATAAAAGGAAACATAATAATTGGGATTCATCCAAAGTAAAAATTTCCCTGAGAAAGAGCCTCTTAAGAAGATAAGATGGCAAAACAAAACAATATACATTCAAAGTAGGAAATGAATTCATGAACAAGTCCTTACAAGTAAATGCAGCAGAAGCTAAAATTGACAAGTGGGACCTCATCGAACTAAAAAGTTTTTGCTCAGCAAAAGAAACCATCAAGAGAGTAAAGAGACAACCCAGAGAATGGGAAAAATATTTGCAAGCTATGCATCTGACAAAACCCTAGCATCCAGGATCTATAAGAATTCAAAAATATTGACAGGAAAAAAATTAACAACTCCATTAAAAAGTGGGCAAAGAACATGAAAAGACACTTATCAAAGGCAGACAATCAAGCAACCAACAAACACATGAAAAAATGCTCAGCCTCACTAATCATCAGAGAAATGCAAACCAAAATTACAATGAGATACCACCTAACACAAGTAAGGATGATTATCATTAATAAGTCAAAAAACAACAGGTGTTGGTGCTGCTGTGGAGAAAGGGAACACTTCTACGCTGTTGGTGTGATTGTAATCTCGTTCAATCTTTGTGGAAAGTGGTGTGGCTTTTTCTCAAATAACTAAAAATTGAGCAATTCCACAATCTAGTGATTCCACTTCTAGGAATATACCCAGAGGAACATAAACTCAAACATTTAACTCAAAATAGATCTCTACCAAAACAACACCTGCACATGTACGTTTACTGCAGCGCTATTCACAATAGCAAGAACATGCTCATCAAAAGTGGACTGGAGCCGGGCTTGGTGGCTCAGCCTGTAATCCCGCGTTTTGGGAGGCTAAAGTGAGTGGATTGCCTGAGCCCGCGGGTTCGAGACCCGCCTGGGCAACTTGGTGAGACCTCATCTCTACAATAAATCAAAAAATTAGCCGGGCATGGTAGCGCGTGCCTGTAGTTCCATCTACTTGGAAGGCTGAGGCGGAAGGATCGCCAGAGCCCAGCAGGATCTCTGGAGCCCAGCAGGATCTCCGGAGCACAGCAGGTCGAGGCTGCAGTGGCCAGGAGTGGCTACTGCACTCCAGTCTGAATGACAGAGTGAGACTCCAACTCAAAAAAAAAAAAAAGTGGACTGGATAAAGAAAATGTGGTACATACACACAATAGGGTATTATGCAGCCATAAAGGAGGACCCAATCATGGCCTTCACAGCAACATGGATGCAGCTGGAGACCTTCATACTAAGTGAAAAATCACAGAAAAAGAACTGAATCACATGTTCTCACTCATAAGCGGGTCCTGATCACTGGTCACACAAACATGAGGGTGAGATCTGCAGATACTGGACACCACTAGAGGAGGGAGAGATGGAGAAGAGAGGGAGGCATGTGGCAACACACTGGGTACCAGGTCCACTACTGGGGAAGAGAGGGCCCACTAGAAGTTCAAATCTCACCTGCATGTAATTTACTTATGTAGTAAATCCTCACTTGTACCTCACACCCTAAAATTAAATTAATAAATAAATAGATAACCAAAACGTTTTTGCAAACCACATTTATGACAAAGGACTAATAACTGGAATATGCAAAGAACTCTCAAAATTCAACAATAAAAAAAAATTCCAATTTGAAAATGAGCAAAAGATATGAGCGGACATTTGACTAAAGAAGGTGCACAGATGGAAATTGAGCAGGTGAGAGGATGTTGAGCAACATTAGCCATCAAGGAAGTCAAACTAAAACTGTGATGATGTGTCACTTCACATCTATTGGAATGACCAAAATAAAAAACACCAAGCCCACCCAGTGAGGACAGCAATGAGGCGGAGAACCTGGCGCCACTCCTGTTACACAGCGACAGTGTGAGTTGAGCCCCCCTCACTCTGTTGATGGGGAGGTAAAACGGTGCAGCCACTTGTGATACAGTTTGGTAGTTTACGCGAAAGCTGAACACATAACTCCTACACAAACCAGCAGCCACACTGCCGCAGAATGAGAGTTTCTGTTCACACAAAAACTTGTGCACACATGTTTTTAGCAACTTTATTCATAAGGCCTCCAAACAGAAAACAAATCACACATCCTTCAGTGGGCAGCGGTTGAACAAACTATGGCACATACATACAACTATCCAGCAATAACATGCATGATGGATGCACACAGCCGCCTGGATAAATCTCCAGGAAGTCACATTGCGTAAAAGAAACTGATCTCCAAATGTTACATATTATACTTATCCATGTACATACCAATCTTGAAATGACAAAATTATAGAAATAGAGAACTCATGAGTGGTTGCCAGAGGTTGAGGAGAGGGTGGAGGTGGGATGGGAGTGGGTGTGAACCCAACAGTCTGGGGGTTCATGTGGCAATAGATGTGTTCTTCATCTTGGCTGTGTCTATGTGTCTATCTAGGTCGTGATAAGGTCTTATAGTTTTGCAAGATGTCATCATTAAGGGAACTGGAATAAAAGGCACATGCAGTCTTTCTTGACTATTTCTATCAACTGCATGCACATCTATAATTATCTCGAAATAAAAGGTTAACAACAACAACAAAAAGCACCTCCTCAATGATTACTCATTGCCTTGAGGATGAGGGCATATTTAAGATGGCATCCAGCCAGGCTCGGTGGCTCAGCCTGTAATCCCGCGCTTTGGGAGGCTGAGGTGAGTGGATTGCCTGAGCCCGCGGGTTCGAGAACCGCCTGGGCAGCGAGACCTCATCTCTACAATAAATCAAAAAATCAGCCGGGCATGGTAGCACATGCCTGTAATTCCGGCTACTCGGAAGGCTGAGGCAGAAGGATCGCCGGAGCCCAGCAGACGAGGCTGCGGTGGCCGGGAACAGCCACTGCACTCCAGTCTGGGTAACCGAGTGAGACTCCAACTCAAAAAAAAAAAAGAAGATGGCATCCAACACCCTCTATCATCTCACCCCTTCCTACCTCTAGCCTCTTCTGTTATAGACCAAAGTTCTTAAGAAAACTAAGGAACTAACTCTGGCTAACTTATGCTCAAAAATAATATACTGAAATAATTTGAGTGGTTCTCAGAATCACAAAGCTTGGAAAGCCAAGGAGACTAAAGGAAATTAGGTGGCCAGACCACACTCAAAGTTTTGCTACAAGGACAAGAAGTTAATGACGAACTGCCACTCCCAAGCACCAGTGGCTCTGCCATAGGCTCCCCGCCACTGAATGTTGATGATACCATCCTCTCCAGAGCATCTCACCTAGAGTTCAGCACCAGGACTCAGAGAGAGAGAGAGATTGTGGAAAATGGTACTGCCTCCCAGTTCATTCGGGAGCATATACCTCACACATAGAAAAGAGGGTTAGATCCTGGGCAGCCATGAAACTAAAACCAAAGCTCTTCACCTCATCTAGTCTTCCTCTAACTCTTGTTCTCAACCAACGCAAGTCTCAAAGTTTTCAAATGCACCGTTCTTTACACCTGTTGACCCTTGTTCAAGCCTCTTCTGTCGCCTGGTATGGTTATCTCAGTTCCTCTCTTTTTCTACACTCTCAATCCTCCAACTTGATTGCCAGATAAATATGAGTTCTTGTCTATCATTTAGGAGTCATAAAAAGTGTCTATGTCTTTACTTTTTCCGGACCACCTTAGTAGATAGAATTGACTGTTCTCTCATTTATGCCACCCAAGACACTACATCCATTTGTATCATTTATCTCATGTCTGTCTCACCCGAATGATTCTAATCTCTTTGCACACTTATTGCAGCCTTCTTTTGTTTCCTGTATTGATACGATGCCTGACACTTAATGGGTACTCAATAAATACATGTTGGGTAAAAATTAATGAATATTGTTCATTTAGAACATAACTTGTGATCTCTTATATTGTCTAATATCTGGTTCTGTGTAGCTGTGTTGTTTTCCCTTGGCACAATGCTCTGTTTTTGGAGATATGCCTGTGTCTTGTATTTCTTAGTATCCCAAGGAGAATCTGGAATGCCATTCTGTACATAGGAAGTCTCCGGGCTCTCACTCTTGATCCACTGCAATCTATTATCCAAATGACAGCCAAAATAATCTTTGTAAAATATCAATCAGATCTGTATTTTTCAATAGCTTCCCATTGCACTTAAAATAAATTTCAAATCTCTCGCCTTTGGGAATGAGGCACTGCTGGGGCTATCTCCAGTCCGTCCCTTCCCCTACACTTGACACCACTCCTCTGGCTCTTCATGGTCCAGCCACTGGGGCCACCTTTCTGTTCACCAAGGCAAGAGTCAAGGCTTTCTTCTGAGCAGGAATTCTTACTCACTACACTCCCAGTCAACACCATTTTTGTTCAGATCCTTCATCTGGGTGGATACTTCCATTCTCAGCCAAAATAATATATTATTAAAATTATCCCTAATCACTCTGTCTAAAGTAGCAAAACTGTCCAACGTAGCTTCTCATTAGAATTGGATTGTGTCCTCCAAAAAGATATGTCACATTCTAATCCTCAGTGTTTCAGAACGTGGCCTTATTTGTAAACAGGGTCTTCACAAAGGAATCAAGTTAAGATGAGTTCTTTAGGGTGGGCCCTAACCCAATATGGAGGTGTCCTCATGGATGGAGAAATTTGGGCACAGACAGGCACAGAGACAACACCATATGCAGGCACACAGGGGAAGTCTCCCATTCAACTGGGGTAATGCATCTTGATGCTGAGACATGCCAAGCCTTGCCAACAAACACCAGAAGCCAGAAGAGGCCAGTTGGAGAGCACGGCACCACTCACACCTTGATTTCAGACTTCTAACCTCTGGAATTGTGAAGCAGTAGATTTCTATTGCTTCAGGTCACCCACTTTCTGGCACTTTGTGACAGCGCTCCAAGGAACTAATATAGCTTGTCACCATATTTACGTTTTTGACAACACTTGTTGCAATCTGTATTTACATTGTCCATTTCTTTGTCTGCCTACTGAGTAGTCTTTACTACAATACAATGTTCCCAGAGTGGCAGCAGCTTTATTTGCTTTTCACTGCTCGTCCCTAAAGCTTAGCCTATCATAGATATCAATCCATACTACTATATAAATAGTTAAGATACCAAACGACATGTCTTATGGACAAAATGATGTCACTCCAAATGCATAGGTACAAAGATAAGTCTGTGTACTTAAATACTAAGATACTATTAAGACACTAAGATACTGCTATTTCAGCAGAAAATTCTTATTCCTAGAAGGGAATTTGGGGCCACATACACTAATTGTAAGAGCAGTCTTTCTTTTTACTGTACTAGAACAAAATGAAATATCCCTTTTCAAAGATTGGTTTATACCAAAATAATCTTCTGAGTGATGATGACCGTCTATAACTCCTGAGAGGTTGGTGACCGGATTTGTATCATTCTGAAGTTTGATGGAGACATTCTCAGGCTTCAGCTGTCCCACCCAATGCCATTAAATAAGCAGACCCCAGATAATCTCATTGTAGCTCCTGGACTTGAGTTTTGGCATCATTCACCAGCATAATCTTTTATTTCTCTTCTAGACAAAAAATTCATATACTTCTCTTGGCTATAATATAGCCTGGTACCTTGTGATTCTTTGTCTGTTTTATCTTAGTTGTCACCAATTCCTTGCTTAAGCATCTCTTGTAGTACCAGATACTTGCCTGACACTAGGGAAATGACAAGAATATGTTACAATGAGATGAAGGATAGGAAATATATTGAGGAGAGCTTAAGTTATATTTAGAGGAAAAAGATGGTGAGGATCATGATGGTGATGAAAGAATAGCTGTCGTATTTGAAGCAGATGGTAACAACTTAATACTAAATTTATCCCAGTTTTATTGGCCAAGGAGTATAATTCTCAGACTGGAAAAAGAATATCAGACTTATCTAAGTAAGACATAGAATTGAAGGGGAATTAATGACTATTAAAAACCAATATGTACTCAAGAAGGGGGAAAAAAAGCTCATTTTCCTTCTTTGTATAGACTTGCTATTGTAAAGGGAAATGTTTGTATTTATTGCAGCATATGGGAGATATCAAAATTAAATGCTATATTTTACCACAAATGGTTCTAAAACACACAAATTTCGAGGTGCCTTGGCATGCAGGAATCTTACTGTCCTTATTCCAGCCTCTTTCCTGACCAATGAGAATGGATTACATTAAACACCCAACCAACACAGATGCTGCCTCACTCATCCTAGCCAGAGGGTCTGAGTTCAATACTGAAACAGCATCATCTTGAAACCCCATTTCTTATATTTGAAAACCCATGAATGCTTCCCTCAGTGAACTACAAGTACTCAGTGAATTATTTCACTGATGTAAGTTTCCTGCTTGCAAGTAAATCAATTCAACTTTACAAAAAAAAAAAAAGCTCTTTGTTTCATTCTTTGGCACTGTCAAAGACATTAAGTAGGCATAGTATATCTAGATTTCAGTGAGATACTGGAAAAAATGTTCTGAATAGATCTGCAAATGGGATTAGATAGAGAACTTGCTTCTCAAAAGGACTGCATTTTCTTGTGTAGACAATGTCCCAAAAACAGCGAATAAGCCTCTCCTAAAATAGAGATAGCCATCACAATTCACCCAGGTAATTTGTTCTTGCCCATTAAAAAGACAATTCACCAATCAAGTTTCACATCTATTTAGCCCCAAAATTATTTTAATAATACTAAGGATCCTATCTAGTGTTAGACACCATCACATTTCTCCAAAATAAAGAAAATAGAAGCACCTGAAAGTCTTTGGGTTTTTTGTTTGTTTGTTTTTGTCTTAAGTCCTTCTCTCTTAATATTTTGACAAGTTTGAGATAGAAAACTTGTGACTGGGCATGAGCATATGTAACATGATAGCATGCTTCTTACTGTTCATCTTTCAGGTTTCTTGGCTAATTCCAGACTCACCTGCAAAGTAAGATTAACAGAGCCATGCCTCTCTTTAACTCCTATCAAAAGGTTAATCTTACCCAGTGTTTCTGTGGAAAAGATTTTT
>NW_007245903.1:437885-459389 GCF_000164805.1 Carlito syrichta
TCAGCCTCCCAAAGGCGCGGGATTACAGGCTGAGCCACCAAGCCCAGCTAGATATTTTTAAGTGCCTGGCATTTTAATAACTAAGTTCCTATTAAGGATATTCTAGCAATGTTCATCTTGAAAATCCGTTAAACTATATAATGTATATTGTCATGGCTGGCACAGCAATTTACAGACTTGTAATTGGTGCCCTCAGCCTTGAAAGATGGAGCCCTCAGCCTTGAAAATGCAGTTGCTCATTTTGGAAAAGTATCCAAGTCTCAGAGCTTAATGTCCCTTGGAGAGTCATTCAAGAAACATGTCTGGAACATAATAAGAACCTATCAGAAGGTGCCTTGCTTTTCCTTGGTTAAAGTTAAACCACGAGTCACACCTTGTCCCCTGTGTACATGAGATACATGCATCTGGTTCACTAGCACAAGAAGCCTATAATCTGTGCTATCCGCCTCTCCACAATGGGACATTCATTACAGCATGGCTGACTGTACACATTTTTACGTCTTCACAGTCAATCAAAATTTCAGAATATCAAACTTTAGAAGCAGATGCAATGGAAATTTGTTCAGTGACAAAAATGCTCACCTGCTAGCCTATAAGAGAAACTGCGTATAAGACTCATGCTTTAAAAGATTAAACTGAGCCAGGCTCGGTGGCTCAGCCTGTAATCCCAGCGCTTTGGGAGGCTGAGGTGAGTGGATTGCCTGAGCCCGCGGGTTCAAGACCTGCCTGGGCAACTTGGCGAGACCTAATCTCTACAATAAATTTTTTAAAAATTAGCCAGGCATGGTAGTGCACACCTGTAGTTCCAGTTACTTGGAAGGTTGAGGCAGAAAGGATCGTCGGAGCCCAGCAGGTTGAGGCTACAGTGGCCGGGAGCAGCCACTACACTCCAGTCTGGGTGACAGAGTGAGACTCCAACTCAAAAAAAAAAGATTAAACTGTATGTTATAAATGCACTAGTTGAAGGAAGCACATGTTAGTGCACTGATCTATTAATAATTATTTGAGCCGGAGGCGATGCCTCACACTTGTAATCCCAGCACTTTGGGAGGCTGAAATGGGTGGATTGCTTGAGCCCAGGAGTTCAAGACCAGACTGGGCAACACAGTGAAACTTTGTCTCTATTTTTAAAAAACAAACAAAAATTAACCAGGCATGGTGTTGCGTGCCTATTATCCCAGCTACTCAGGATGCTGAGGTGAAAGAATTGCCTGAGCCCAGAAGGTCAAGGCTGCTGTGAGCCATGATTGTCATGATCATGCCACTGCTCTCTAGCCTGAGTAACACAGTGATATCTTGACTCAGACAAAAAAAAACAAAGCAAAGCAAAATAAAAAGAAAACAACCACAAAAAAACAGTCATTTGTTCCAATAATCCTTGAGGCTTACCTCCTTTGCTTCTGCAAATATTTTCTGAGCTCCTACTATGAGTCACGCACTGGGTAGTATTTGGGGATGTAAAATTAAATAAAATAATTAAATTAAATTAAATAGTCTCTCCCATGCAAAGAAATCATTGCAAACCAAAAATGTGACCCAATAAATATTGTCAGATCTAAACAAAGCATATATTTGTTTGGAAGTAATTCCTCTTTCATTGACTTCCATAATCGTTTTCTTCTTTTATGATTTATTCAACACATAATTTTAAGGCATGCCCTGCTGTTGAGGATGTAGACATAAAAGAGATACAGCCTGTATTCTAAATAGAATTTACAACCAGTAGAAGGGACAGCATTAGACACATAGTTACAAACATAATTAATACTCATCTTCTAAGGGCGATGAAGCAGAAGTATCACATGTGCTAAGAAGACTAATGTCCTCTCTCACACACAAGAGTCTTTATGTTGGAACTTTCTTCATCTTTGTCACCCCCAGAGCTTGGAAAAGAACACTGAAAAAATTGACAGCTTAATAGATATTTGTTGAGTGATCTGAGTCCTGAATTTGAGAATAGGGTCCAAAAAGTCATTCTTTTAACAATGAAAATAATAATCAAATTTGCTAAATATAGGATTTCACATTGCTATTCAAAGATATTTCCAGTTCTCCTCTCCAAAAATGTGGCAGAATTGTGCTGTCCTAACCCTTTGAAGATAAGTGAGGCCACATGTTTTGCTTTGACAGATGAAATGTTATAAGAACTGACTATAGCACTTCCAGATGTAAAACATGCCTTTCAGAGGACAAGTGCAATTAAATGTGTTTCCTTCCCTGTCACAATGGCAATGTTCCAGATGAGAGTTGTCTACTCACCTGCGTCCCATTGGCTTTGCACAATGTGGAACAGAGCTTCCCATGACCAGACAGGTGCATACAGCCCAGCAGGGAAATCACCTTTGTTGTTTTGGATCTTGGAGATTTAAGGACTGTTTCTTGTAGGAGGCTAACCTAATCCATACTGACTGATAACCTAGGAAGGGTGAGATGCCTGTAGAAAGTGCAACAAGGGGGAAAACCGTCTAAGAAAATATCAAACACTGGTAAGATTAGAGCATTTCTTATATTTCAGCAAAGAACTTGGGGCACTCCTGGAAAAGTAAGTCGCCCTTTGACATAAGTAATATGTGATCAATTCTTCATGAGGAAGCTTGTTATCTAATTATAGAAGAGTTTTGGGTACATGTGACTGATTTTAAAAAGTACTGAAAGAGAAGACTACCACAAAAAGACTGCATCAATGTGATTTTAGTCTCCAATTAGTATTACAGAATTTTGGAAAGGAGGAGAAAGGGTCACTCTCTAAGACACATTAGTGTAAGCTTACCATCCCCTGGGTAACACACAGTTTCCTTACTCAGACTCTGTATTCACTGAGCAACTTCCAGTTCTCTGTTTTAGACTTCTGAATGTGTCTAACTGGCTCCTCCAAATTTACCTACTATTAGGAATTAATAATTTGACAAACTGTTTGATAAACTATTCTTCCATGAATTGGATTCGCTAGAATATATTTTATAAATTGGATAATTTGGGGATAGTCTAATTTTTGCAAAGTTTCTAGACATTCATTATTGAGAACCGGGCCCTGCATCAGTGTTCACCCTGCTTAGGTGACCAAGATGCTCAATCTGAGGACACTGATGCCCTGAGGGGCTTGGCCTGGGGACACCCACACCCCAAAGTGCCCGGCCTGGGGACATCTGTACCGGGTGTCTGGCCTGGACTCCCGCACCCCAAGGCACTCAGTCTGAAAAGTCTGGCAGACTAAGTGCCACGACATTTGGTGGTAGCAGAAAGTGTACTAGACCAGGATGGTCAACCATGGCCCATGGGCTGCATGCAGGCCCAGGGCGGCTAGTCATGCAGCCCACAAAATCTTTTAACATCTCGTGTTTTTTAGCATTTATCTTCTTCATGACTCCATGCATAGTTCCATTTTTGAAGTTCACAATCACGCCTTATTCATGATGTCGCTCTTTGGCAGCACATACATCTGGGAGCAACTGTTTTCAGTGATGAAGCACACTGAGAGCCAAATTCAAACTAACATTTCTGACTAGCTCCTTGAGAACTCACCGAGCAATTGCGAGCACTTCCATCGAACCAGACATGAAAGATTAGTTTTACAAAAACAAGTTCAAATTTCCCACTAGTGTTATATGGTTCTCATTTTTCTAAACTTCATAATACAAATATTAAAAAATAAAAAGAAGTCTAATTATGTGTAAACACTAACTTTATTATGTAATGTATGTGCAGCCCAAGACAATTCCTCTTTACTTGATGCGGCCCAGGGAAGCCAAATTATACATCCCTGTACTAGACTTTGTCAGTGTCTTAACTAAAATAGCAACTATGACTGAAAAGAGTTGTGTAGGTTGGAGTTACAAGAAATGAGGGAAACATTTACAATAATAATCTTGAACTTAACATTTGACACGACACAGACATTAAACTGTTAAACATTAAATTTTTTAAATGACTGTTGTCTCCCTGCTGTAACAACAAATGAGGAAGAATTTTTTTAAATAATCTTTCCAAACTAGACTATCTTTTAACATTTGGTGTATTTATTTTTGCCCTTTGTAAGAAAATTATCATGATAAATATTCTGAGAATCGTTTCTAATATGTTAAAATATTTTATGAGTAAGTTATTATTTCTCTATTTTATATGACTTATAAACTAAACCAAATACTTAAGTCTAATTGTATTATATTCCAGATTCCATTTTCTTCCAGTCAAATATACTCCTGATTTTTTGTTTACAAATTCAAGAATTGAACAAGAACTCACATAACAGAAATTTGATGTGCAGTGGACTTGACTGGAGAAATGCGTTCTCTCTTAAGCAATGGGTTTCAGCAATCATTCTTCAGTAATGAAAAATGTCCCTAGTACACTGCCCACATTTCAAGGGAGGAAATCATAGTGAATGATTTACAAATGTTAACTGGAAACAATGAGACGTATTGAATATAACAGGAAACAAAATGCATCATAACAATAACAAAGTAAATGCAGCAGAAATCATTGTTGAGAACATTAAATAATGAAAACACTCGACTTATTAAGGATGAAGGGAGCTTCAGATAACTGATCATCACTTTAGAAGTGTCCCAAGAAACCACTCTGGTTCGTGGCTTGTTTTCCTCGTGCATAATATTATGTAGGAAACAATTTTTCAATTCATGCAATAATATTTGTACTGCATGTATCCGTTTAAATGTGCTCATAAATATTAATCAATTCCCCAACAACACGGAGAGAGAGAGAGCTAGGAATTATCCAAGGTTGACAGACTGAGAGCTTAAAGTAATGTCTGACTGTGATGCCGAGAACTGCTGAGGGAATTAATAAAGGAGCTGATTTGAGAGTCTGGCATTCTGACTTCTGGAAGTGGGAGAGTTTGTGACCCTGGCCTGTTCACAAGGCCACTAAGGCACCAAGAATGCCTGCTCCTGCATGACCCCTACAGGTCAGCAACATTACTGCAGGGCTTCCTCTGGCTTACTGTCTGATGTTTCAGAGTTCAGTATCTCACTTCTCCTTGGAAGAGGTGAAGCAAACTTTCAAATTTGCATTTTGGGGACCTGGGTCAAGAAGCCCTCCCTAGGACTGACTGAGAGAAGTCTACTTAGAGCTTCATAACACAGTTGCATCCCGAAGCTCACACCAGGGGCCTGGGCAGACCCACCTGGATTCTTAATAACGAACACCTTTAAGAACGCGTGTGACTCATATGTGGCATTCTGGTGGCCAACTGTCTCTATCTATTTACCTGGGCAGTAGAGTATCCCATCTTCCAGAGTTTCAGTTCTGAATCTAAGGAAGTCCTAGGCAAATCCAAATGGCTGGTCACCTTACTTCTGGTTAATGAAGTAAGCTCATGCTCCTTCATGTTATGTAACTGATAAAATGAACTCAGCCAGTTGTCTTTCTTCTGCAAGTAATCAGATGTATCTGGGGCAAAATTAACTTTGAGCAAAAACTTTTATTTATCTCAAAAAATATATTTTAGTGATCCATGGCCAAGTTTTCATACACAGTAAAACACTTCACACAGTATTCAAACTGTCATGGAGCAGGGCCATCCATGTATATGAAAACCCACACTGAACATGTGTCTTAGGATTCTTTCTAGCCCCAGGTCCCTTCTCCTCTGTGGTCATCAGCCAACTCATGTTGGAGCCCCATCCAGGGATGTGCAACACTTCCTATGTTCCCTAGGGCACACCAGGGCACAAGAGAACCTGAGCACGGCCCCCAGTTTCATCTGCCATGGCTCCCTCCTGGCGGTGCCCATGCTGTACTCCCCTTGACACTGCGGACTCCCTGGTGACAACTGGGAAGCCAGGCACCCATACCTGGCTCTGGGATCTCCCCGCTAAAAGTCCTCCCTTGTGGGTGCTCAGACAGAAGGGGGAGCAGAGATAAGGTCATTTCCATCACCCAAAGGGGATATCTCAGCTCTCTTGCCAAGGCCCCCAATTCTTCTGCTTGCTTGCTGAACTCTCCTCTCCACTGGGGAGAAGTCAGCTTTCACATGTACTATCCATTCATGTCTCTGCTGTGACTCATGGACTAGACTCTATGCTGGGTCCCAGGTTTTGGCTTTTCTACAACTACTTTTTATTTGTATAACTGCACAAGTGTTTTTTTTAAATCTTCTTATGCTCATGTCCTCATCTGCAAAAATAGGGATAATTTCGGTATCTACACCATATGGATCATTGTGGAGATTGAATGAGTTAATAGGTACAAAAGTCTTATAAAATTTTTGACATCAATTAATCCCTCAAAAAAGCTAGTAATATTCTTTATCTTAGTGTGATTATTTAAATACAGGTTTTGGAGCAAAAATAAATGAATAAATACTAAAAAGAACTTTCTTTCTCCCCAGAACCTTGTTCTTTCAATAGAAAGTCTTTCTTTTTTAAATGATTGTTTCTGTTGAAGACTCAGAATTCCATTTTGAAACTCAAGTGAGACAGTAACTCTCTTCTCGGGGTTCTGTTGTGCCCTCCTTCCCTTGGATACCCCCAGACCTCAGTCTTTGTATCTGTCTTTAATGCTAAAAGGAGTGTCAACTCCATCTCAAATCAAGGAGTGAAGGAAAATAAATACCAGGATGATACTAGTGTCCCTTGCTGGTTATATGACCTTAGAAAATGGCTTAAATTCTGAGCCTCAGGATTCCTCATTTATGAAATAGGTATGACAATTATCCCTACTATTATAGATTGAATAAATGAATCAATAATATTTGTTGAGTGTTATATGCTAGACCCCATAATATGCAAGATATTTAGGAGGTGGGAATATATGCATGACGTCATTTAACTTAAAATACTGGAAAAAGAAGAGCACTGAGAAAACAAGTATCTATTGAGTACTGCTATATGCTAAATGCCATGTCTTGTCCTGGGATACAAATGTGAAGCAGAAAGACACAGTCCCTGCCTGCATAGAGTTCATAGCCTACCATGAGGGACAGAGGTTAAACCAAAAATGCCAAGTTGGTCATTTCAGCTGTGGTGAAGGTGCTGGAGACCTCATGCTGGTCTTGGCGGCCAGGGCTTTCGTGTGAGGCATCGTTCAGCTGACACATGCAGGGAGAGTGAAAGAAGAAGACATCATGACAAAGGAAGGCCACATGCACAATCCTCATGTGGGAAGGAGGCTTGCACTCCCTAGGTGCTCAGAGGAGGCTGCTGTGTCTCATTGCATGAAGTGAGAACAGTGACAAGAGGTAACAGTGAGAGACAGAAGGGCCAGATCTGCAGGGTTCTGTAGGCTCTAGAATGCAAACATTTAATGCAATAATAAAGATAACATAACACATAACAACTTTTCATTTAACCTTGGGTCCTTGACATTCCTTGACATTGACTTCTTCCTGAAAATTCCAATGTAGAGTATCTCACCTTCATTACTGTTTTCTCAATGTCTCTCCTTTTTAACATGTTAAACTGAATCACTTTATTTATGTATTTTCATCTCCTAAGTGTCTTGAATATATGTTTCTGTTATAAATACATGCATCAACAGTTTATATGACTACTGCCAAATAATAAAAGATTTTTCTGAGATTGTTTAAAATAAGTTATTTAATTTGTTCTTACAGTATTTTATGATGAATGTCATATATGTATATATGCAAAATTATGTGTCTAATTTATTTATGCAAATCTATAAACACTAAACAGCAAAATTATTTATTGTCTTTACTCAAAAGCACTCTGGGGCTGGGCACAGTGGCTCATGCCTGTAATCCTAGCACTTTGGGAGGCTGAGGTAGGAGGATCACTTCAGTCCAGGAGTTCAAGACCAGCCAGGGAAACATAGTTAGACTATGTCTCTACAAAAAAATAAAAACATTAGCAGGTGTGGTGGCACACACCTGTAGTCCCAGTTACTTGAGAGGCTGAGAAGGGAATATCTTTTGAGTCCAGGAGGTCAAGGCTGCAGTGAGTTGGGATTGCATCACTGCACTCCTGCCTGGGTGATATATTGAAGTTCTGTCTCAAAAAAAAAAAAAAGTATTCTGTTCTATTGGACCACACTTCATTTTGTACTCCACATATTGTAGTTCCAACTGTTGTGTCATTTTCTGGATTTTTAATGAAGGTTTTTTCCCCCCAAGAAAAATAGAAGCTTGGTCAGTACTTGAGAGTGAAGATAAATGAGATGGTAGCAGCTTTATGAGAGGAAAAATATGAAATAATTTTCTTGGGCAGTAGCAGAGTGAACACAGGACGGCACTAAAATGTGAGTGCCCAGGAGCATTAAGGAGTCAGCAAAACACACATACAACAGTTGTCTGCATTGTCTTCTTTTTTTTCTTTTCAGTTGAAGTTTCACTGTGCTGCCCAGGCTGGAATGCAGTTGCACAATCATGGCCATTGCAGTCTCTATCTGCTGGGTTCAGGTGATCCTTCTGCCTCAGCCTCCTGAGTAGCTAGAACCATAGGCATATGCCACCATGTCTGGCTAATTTTTTAAAATTATTATTTATTGTAGAGCTGAGTTCTTGCCATGTTGCCCAGGCTGGTGAATTTTCTTCAGGAAGAATCAGTTGTCTTGTTGATCTGGATGAGGTTTGACTGGTCAAGGCTGGGCTCATGCATGTGTGAGGTCAGCTCACAGCTGAGGATGGACTGGCTTCAGATGGCCTTGCTCATACGTCTGGCAGGCCACTGATAAAAGACAGT
Organism: Carlito syrichta; assembly: GCF_000164805.1. Lineage (NCBI taxonomy): Eukaryota > Metazoa > Chordata > Mammalia > Primates > Tarsiidae > Carlito > Carlito syrichta. The sequence continues at coordinate 446,546 of NW_007245903.1, forward strand.
GGTGATGGGTGACTGGGATCATGGCTCCTCATCCAGCAGGTCAGTCCAGCCTAATTCATATGGCAGCTGAAGAATTCTCAAGAGGCATGTGGAATCTGGGATTTATCAAGGCCTCTGTGACTCAGGTTATGAATCAGCAAAGTGTCACTTTCCACCAGACACTGTTGGCCAAGGCAGATCACAAAGAGAGACCACATTCAAGGAGGGGAGAAATGTACTCCATGCCTTGACAAACAGGGCACAGAGTCACACTCCAGGGACAGGGTGCAGGAGAAGGAGAGTTGAGGCTACTTTAACAACTGCCACCACCAGGTTGTGGCTTCTCTTAAGAGTGTGAAGAGGTGAAAAAGGAGTATACAAATTAAGGATGTGTCCATGAGGTGATAGTTATGATTCTCCATGAATAGTCTCAGCTTGACTCAAAGAGTTGAGACCATCCTGGAGCTGAAAGACAAGAAAGAGGAGGTGGGATCCTTAGATGGCAGATGCCACAGCCTTCAGGGACTGCAGGACACCTGAGGACATGAGCGGAAAGATAGAAAGGTAGTGGGAGAGTAGCAGGCCCACCTTGGAGATTACAGAGGATGGAGAGTGGGTGGCCAAGGCGGTGTGAGTGACAAGATCATTGTAAAACAAAAAAGAGGAGTTGACGAAATTGAAAAGCTAGGGCATTAGAGTCACTAAGGATTAAAGAAGAGGTGGAATGGAAAAAATGATAATGAGCTAGGAGCGGAAACCTTCCAGGAAAGGGAAATCTGGGGAGGGGGATAACTGAGTGGGTTGGTATTGTTAGCCTTAGGAAAGCCATCAGAGATATCGTCGTTTTGCTGACACAAGCTGAGCACCTACTGCAGAGTGCATCCTGCCATATTTAGCACCTAGACTAACCACAAGACTTCCTCTCAACTTACTTAACCACAAACCTTAGTTATTCCCAAGCTACACCAACCACAAAAATTTTCCCCCCAAGCCCTGTAACTGCCCTAACCTATAAGCCGTAAGGGTTTTCAGTTTTCTGGAGTCCCCTCCACAGATTCTCCTTCTTGGAATAAACCTGTGTTGCTGTTCAGCCACCCGTTTCCAGTCTCTCTTTTCCTGTCCACTAATTTTCTTGATCTAACAGGTATAAACACATGCACACACATATATACACACATATAAACACACACATATATATATATGGGATGCCAAATAAATATATTCACATTTTAAGTATGGCATTCGCTCAAAAGATGGCATTCATCAAATGAATGCTAGCGTTACCATGCCACATGCAGGACAGTCAAAGAAAATGGCAGAAGCATGATTGAGGGAATGTCACATTGCTACCATGATTCAATTCAACTTTGAAGAAGTAATACAGAGATAACATCTCTTAAAATATGTCTACATATTTTGTCACCTCCGTATTCACACACACATACACACACATATATACACACACTATATAAGTTATTATTTATAATATGTATAATAATTATATATCTTATATATATATGGGGACCAAAACCAGAATTTATTGACTAAAAATTGTATATATATTCTCACATGTTTAAACTTCAATAACTTTTAAAGTACTCCTTGTTTAATGCAATAAGCCTATCAAGGCACTTTTTTCACTGCTCAAAACAGTTTTTGAAATTGTCAACTTTAATGCCTTATAGTGCTTCTGTTGTTTTTTGTTTTACCTTTACCACATTAGTGAAATGTTTCTCTTTGAGGACTTTTTCCATCGGAGAAACAAAAAAAAGTCATTTGGGGTGAGATCGGGTGAATAGAGGGGTAGGGCACTGGGGTCATGCCATTTTTTATTAAAAACTGCTGAACACTCAGTGTGGTGTGGCAATGCTGGTAAATCACCCATCAAGAAATGTAAGCCAGGCTCGGTGGCTCAGCCTGTAATCACGCGCCTTTGGGAGGCTGAGGTGAGTGGATTGCCTGAGCCGGCGGGTTCGAGACCTGCCTGGGCAGCGAGACCTCATCTCTACAATAAATCAAAAAATCAGCAGGGCGTGGTAGCGCATGCCTGCAACTCCGGCTACTCGGAAGGCTGAGGCGGAAGGATCGCTGGAGCTCAGCAGGTTGAGGCTGCGGTGGCCGGGAGCGGCCGCTGCACTCCAGTCTGGGCGACAGAGAGAGACTCCAACTCAAAAAAAAAAAAAACGAAATGTAAAAACACGTTGAAAGAATCTCCACAAACAAAAAAAAAATCACTGAAGCTGAACACAGCCTCTCACAAAAACACCATCTGGTCCACTGATGCCAATAGGTTTCTAGAACACTTACCCAGCGGGGAAAGCCTGTGCTACAAGAGACCCACCCTCCAGAAGCTAAATCCCGGTGTTTTGGGGTCTCCTCGTATATACTGCATAGACATTGGCATTTTATATGTTGAAGTGGATCTGTGAGGATAATCACTCAACTGACATTAGCAGTTACTTCTGGGGAGAAGAATGATAAGATGTATGGAGGAGCGGAAGGGAATTTTCATTTTCATTCTATTTGCTTCTCTGTTTTATTGTCTCACAACACACATATATTATGCACAAAGAACTTAGTCTAAAGAAAAAGTTCAAATACAAAAGTGAGATAGAAAGCAAAAGTGTTGGGCTTCTTGTCACAGCAAACGGAACTTGAGTTGTGTCTGTACTGGTGTTCTGTTACCTGCTTCCATGCCATTATGACGAGGGAGGCCCTGGCTTGCTGTTCAACTGGCATGTGGAAAGAAGCTCAATAATGTCTGCCATTTCTACACTCACGAACAAGTCCCGCCTACATGCACATGTAGCATGTGTGTACATATCTCTCTGTGTGTGCATGGTGTGCATGTGTGTGTGTGCATGACACAGAGAGACAGGACTGGGAAGGAGACATGAACACAGAGGTTCTGCAGCCCTTGTGTATGCTCCTGGAGCACTCTCAGATTCAGGGATGACAAGGAAGACAGAAAATGGACATGTTGTTTATATTGCTTGTCAGGTCAATTTCTAAAAGAAACTAAAAATAATAATAAGTTATGTACATATCGACACTTCCACTGTAAGCTGTAAGCAGCATTTATTTAAGCATTGTCAATTAAAAACAGTTTCATGTTCAAATGACATTTTAAGAATATAGCTTTGTGAACAAGAATAAATTACAGGGGATAAAAAATGCTATTTCCAAGCATCAGCAGTAGCAACCAAGAGAGTATGCCAGGCGGTGTTGTCTCAATATAGGCAAAGTCTATTACTAGAAAATAGGGAAACTCTGTGAACCTCACAGGAAGATATTCAGATCTGTTTTAAAATAAGTCTTTTTCTACGTGTTGTACTATTTAAAAAGTAAGTGTCGGCAACCCCGTCGGGTCCCCTCCCACTGTGGGAGATCTTCTGTCCTCTTAATAAATCCTGCTTTCTCAAAAAAAAAAAAATGTTGCCAGGTAAGTTCATTCTCAGGTTCCTAGAGTGTCAGCTCAGATTATCTTCATCCAGTCGTTATTTATGTAGACTGTATGTGAGTTCTTGGTGGGCAGTGAAGAGTCTGCCATAGGCCAAATTAAGAGTAGTGACTAATGCTCTTACACTAACATGTGACAGAGCTAAAAATCTGTGGTCTTCAGAACACTGCCTGAGATGCAAATCCTGCTTTGCTAATTACTGAAAACATGGGATTCAAAGTTTCTGTGAAACTTTGGGAAAAGCTTCTGAGAAAAGATTCTTTGTAGCCACTCAAAACTCCACAATAAATAAGGTGCACATTAAGAAAGGGAAATTCATTCATTTATCAATCCATTCATTCAGTGGGCCTTATGGGCTAGGTTATGTGCCTGGCAACTGAGACACAAACTTCTAGCCAGTGGAGATGGCTGACATAAAAACAGGTGATAACGTCACCAAATAGAAGTAAAGTTACCCTCAGTTCCTGCAGCTAGACATACATCTCCAAGGGTAATGCAGGTGGTATCCTGAGTGAGAATGGTCAGGGAATCAGGGCGTGGGAACACCACGGGCAGAGCACCAGCTCAGGGGGAGAAGCCTTGCCAGGCACTTCTCCCTTTACTTTATGTACCGCATTCAGTGTCATTATTGGATTATGTGCCATCTTCTCTCCACTGTAGTCCCTCCAGGGCAGTATAATTTGTCTACTTTCATTTTCTGGTAGCTACAGTAGACTTTCAAAATAAACATTTGCTACACTGCATTCAGGAATAAGAAGTCAAGAGCGGAACATCATTTAAAAAGAAAAAATAAAAGCTGATTCAACAGAGGATGCCAACCAATGTGCCCAGAGCACACTCCTTTCCATTCTTGCTAAGATATTGGTTAGCCCTGCCCTGTGGGCCCTTGAGGAAGCCAGGAGCACACCAGCCCAGGTGGCCCAGCTTTGTCTGACTGCCCAGCGTGCTAAGTAAACATGGCCATTTTCTACATGAGCCATGGCGTGAACACGTTTGGGAAGTGCTGGACTAAATCATGTGTGGCAGTTTCCATCGAGGGGTGTTACTTTGCCTTAGGGTAGAGAATGCCCAGAGTAGACCACAGATGGAACAGAAAGGCAACACACTGGGGAACAGTGGGTAAGAGACAGACTGACCAGCAGATGGGGGCACCACCTTGGAGGAATCCTTAGCGAAATAAATGCTGCGGATTAGGCCAGACAAGCTTTCACAAGAATGGCCACAGCAGCACATGGCACCTTACATGGTGCCCCTTACAACCCCCAGTCCACTACTGATTTCAGCCACAGCTGACACAGGCCACCATCCACATGAGCTCAGACTCACAGCACATCAGCAGTGGCCCACCACAGCAGAACTCTGTCTGGGCTCTCTCCTTTGTGCCCAAGGGCCTTCTCTGAGGCCCAGGAGGCTAAGCTCAAGGATAAACTGAAGGTTGTTGGTTGGGTAGCCCTCAACCACCAGAGAACAGGAGCCAGTGAGTAAACACCTGGGCACCCCTCCTTCCAGTGGACAATTCCTGGAGGGGCCGTGTGTTTCCTACCCCAGCAGAAGTGAACCACGGTTGCCTACAACAATGACCTTGATATTATTGCCTTTTGGTACTGTTACTGGCTCTCTCTCTCTCTTGCCACTGTTTTACGATTTCTGGGATCACCCCCTAATATACCACCTGCAGCCAAGTCCTTATCTCAGACTGTGCTTGTCGGAAAATCCATCCATGAGAAAGATGGAGTATTTAAGGTAACTGTTGAATAATTATAAATTTTCTGCAAACAGTAATAAAAAAACAGATATAAGGACTTAGATCTCAGTGCACATGGTGCAGGACAAGAGCTGTAAAATCAGCTCAACCTGGAAGAACAGAAAGCTGGACCTAAGATCATTCTCTTGCCATAACAGAGAATCTTCCAGTGATTTCTTAAGGAAAAGGAAGTTGATTTTAAAATGTCATGATATCACCATACATTATTTCTACTTTGTCACATATGCCCATGCACATAATCTCACACCATAGGGCACGTGATGTAGATTTTGTCATTTTCAGCAAAAACATCTGGTGCTTCCCTAGGTCAATGTTTCCTCCTGTGTATTGGCATAGTTCCATTTCTCAAGTCCAGCTTGAGAATATTGCAGATAGGATTCTGGTGCTCAAGCAAGCAGAGCCAGGGACTACATCTGACACATTCAGTAAAAATGTATAAGTGAATGACTGGCTGGTCTTTAATAGGATTAGCTCTCTTTGGATGCACTGAGTCATTTAAGTCATGAAAGCAAACCTGCTGCCCAAGAGGTCTGAAGATAAGGAGGTTATATGTCCAAGTCAGATCCATTAAAAAACTCCACATGGACCGGGTCACAGTTGATAAGGGATTCCTGAAATATGTTCATATTGGAAAGCCTTTAAAGACTCACAACTTTAACTCACTTTAACAGATTGGAAAATTTGGAATGAAGACATGTGGAAAAGAGGGAAGGACAGCCATGCTTGAAAGAATCACTTCAAACTGCCTACACATTGTTTGCCGTTACGAGCACCAACGTGCTAACCAGACTCCAAACTATCTCATAGTTTTCCCAAGAGCTCTTAGAAATGCCAGGCCCTGGATAAAAAGGCCTGACTTAAATGTCTCCATTAATCTCTATGTTTGGATTTTGCCCATGCTAGTGTAACATGAAGATACCAACTGAAATTTCTTTGCTTCAAATCTTCCCCTCCATTCAAAAAGCAGCCCAGACCTCAAGGTATGATCTCCCATAGCAGAAAAGAGAGACAATTTTTGTTTTTTTATGCCAGAACAATCTCTAGATTCTTATGATAGAGAAATAGTCTTGAATGCTGTATTAGTTTCCTAGGACTCCATAACAAAATGGGTGACTTAAGCAACAGACATTTAATGTCTCACAGCTCTGGAGTCTGGAGTCTGGAAGTCCAAGATTGAGGTGTCTAAGGAGTGGTTTCTTTTGAGGTCTGTCTTGAATCCTGAAATCCAAGATCAACGTGTCTGCAGGTGTGGTTTCTCCTGAAGCCTGTCTTAGATCCCGAAGTCCAAGATGAAGGTGTCCACAGCTGTGGTTTCTCCCGAGGCCTGTCTTAAATCCTGAAGTCCAAGATCAAGGTGTCTGCAGCTGTTGTTTCTCCTGAGGTCTGTCTTGGATTCTGAATGTCGAAGATCAAGGTGTCCACAACTGTGTTTTCTCCTGAGGCCTGTCTTGGATCCTGAAGTCCAAGATCAAGGTTTCCACAGGTGTGGTTTCTTCTGAGGCCTGTCTTGGATCCTGAAGTCCAAGATCAATGTGTCTGCAGGTATAGTTTCTCCTGAGGCCCATCGTGAATCCTGAAGTCCAAGATCAATGTGTCTGCAGGTGTAGTTTCTCCTGAGGCCCATCGTGAATCCTGAAATCCAAGATCAAGGTATCCACAGGTGTAGTTTCTCCTCAGGTCTGTCTTGGAGCCTGAATGCCCAAGATAGAGGTGTCCACAAGTGTGGTTTCTTCTTAGGCCTCTGTTGGCCTGTGATAGCCACCCACTCCCATGTCTGCACATGGCCTTGCCCCTCCTTGTTGGCACGACCTTATATCTTGTTTTGTGGATGGCCACCCTTTTCCACCTCTGCACATGGCCTTAACCTTCCTTGTTGCCATGTCCTCTCACTGCTGTTTGCTCATCCTCACTGTCTCTTTATGTGTCCTTGTTTCCTCTTCTCATCACAACACCTGTCAGATTGGATTTAGACCTGCCTTAAAGCCTCATTCTAACTTAATCACCTTCTCAAAGGCTCTGTTTCTAAGTACAGTCACATTCCGAGGTACTGAAGGTTATGGTCAAAGGAGACACAATTTTCTGTTTATAATAAAGACCAAGGCACATTTGATTTTGCAGTTCTGTGTTTTCTGAAAGAAAAAATAATAATTACACATTAGTTGTTTAAAAGCTCTTCTCACAATGGATACAAAGCACTTGCTATCTCAAGTAGGGTTGCCAGAGTTATCAAGTAAAAATACAAGATGTCAATTTAAATGTGAATTTCAGCTACACAAATAATAATTTTTTAGTATTACTACATCCCACAGAATATTTGGGACATTCAAATTTAAGTAGACATTCTGTGTTTTATGGGGGAATGTTAGACTCAGAAAAACAGGATGAAGAATGTGATCAGAAGCCCTTCATGGTTCCCACACATGGTCCCATCACCAGGTGAACCTCCTGCTTGGGAAACAACCACACCCCCACACGAGCCTGGGAATCCAAAAGCAGAGAGACCCTGATCTGACTCACCCACTGAATTCTCAGAGAAGTCAGCTTTGCAGGGTGTCCTGGGACAGTGCAGGACACTGACTAGCATAGGAACAGCTGTTCACATAGGACAAAGGCAGGGTCTCAGGTCGCCACCCCGTGCCCCACCACAGGACATGCACCTTCTTTTTCTGTGGTTCCAAAGCTAAAGGGTTCCTGTGACTGCACCACAGGTGCAGAGGTAGGCTGGGTGGTGTGTGGCAAGCCTGCGACTAGAGGTGGTCTAGGCAGGGCAAGCCTGCAACAGGCTCTTTGGGTCAAAGCTGAATATTTTTCTTGCAGCCCTGCAACTGAGGTGTTTCAGAGTTTATGGAGCCAGGGTGGTTCCTGACAGTGTGGCCAGAAGCAACCAGAGAGCACCAGGGACAAGCTAGTCCAAGAAAAGTCATGTGTCTAGATGCCATTAACCAAGCACCGAGACTAATCCTTGGCAGGCTCCTCAACAATACGTTAACCCTTCTGCAACTAAGAAGCCCCATACCCTAAAAAGAACAGCCAAAGGCAAGAAGGGAATCGTGAAGGGACTACCAGTCAGAGAGATGCTGGGCTTTATACTGGAACTAGCTGAGTAGTAAGGAATTGTGAAGTGACTGCTAGCCAGAGAGACACTGGACTTACACTGGAACCAGCTGAGTTCACCTTGAATCTATGGAAGTGTCATTTCCATCTTAGCCGTTGGTAAATCAAAATTCTCTCTCATAAACTGCTGAAGTTGGCTGTTTGAACCTCAAAGTAAAGGGTAATGTTTACTCTCACTACAATTCAATCCATTGCCCATTGTTTGAAAGCAGTTTTGAGTCACAATACTGCCATGTAATGTTTTAGCTCTCTAGCCAAGAGGAACCCATTTCGTAGTTTAAACTCTGATTCTTTATCCAGAAACAGACTTTCTAAGACGTTTCCCACCAAAGGACTGAGTCCTGTCATATCTACGCTCTCCACCATCAAAAATAAACACAAAAAAACACAGTAAAATTTCTAAGTAGCTTTCTCTTCTTGTGGCAGGAGCAGAAACAGTAGAAAACGAAGTATATTTATTTTTATTAAGAAATTTAGAGTTTAAGATTACAAAAGAAAAAAAAAATCCCTCATGCAGAACTACTGCCATCTACAGGCCACATCTCAGTACTACCAATAAGTTTTTGGTCAAGCTAAATGGTTATATTTAAGTGCTAGAGATTAATTTTTAGGCATTTGCATTTTCCTTCATTTTTTTTAGATTCCTAAATAAACTTTATTGTCACTCCTTAAGTTATATATGAGCCAAATAAGGTATGTAGATCGACTTAGGTTATATGAAAAGTTAAAACATTACAACGTTTAATTTGGAGTATTTAGTTAGAAAAGTACATTTTAAACGAATGAAAAAATAAGCAGCCCATTCCCCTCCTTCCCCAATATAAGTTTGGCGAATAATATTTACAATCTTAGATGTTAAAATACTGTATTATAAATTCACAAAAGGTCATTTAGTGAATTATTATGAAGTCAATTTTAAACTAGCTGATCTACAAAGTTACTGTTTAGATAAATAACAAGTTAAATAAAAATCACTCCTAAGGTTAAGTTTTCTAAATCACAATATTATCTTTATTAAATAACAGGTGGGTTGTAACTATGAAATTCAATTCTAGGCCGGGCTTGGTGGCTCAGCCTGTAATCCCAGCACTTTGGGAGGCCGAGACGAGTGGATTGCCTGAGCTCACGGGCTCGAGACCAGCGCAGACAACTTAGTGAAACAATAAATCAAAAACTTAGCTGGGTGTGGTAGCACCTGTAGTTCCAGCTACTTGGCAGGCTGAGGTGGAAGAATTCACTGAGACCAGAAGGTCAATGCTGGGGTGGCCATGAGTGTGCCGCTGCACTCCAGCCTGGGCGACAGAGTGAGACTCAGAAAGAAAGAGAGAGAGAGAGAAATTCTAGGAAATTAGCAATAGAATAACTTCCTATTTCTGAATATTTCTAAATTATTACATAACTCCCAAGTTCTAAAAAACAACAGTCTGTGGAATACTAAAAACAAAATCGAAAACTTTGCAGCATGACATTAATATTACATAGAAGTAAAAATTCTCACATTTTTAAAGCCAACAAATAACATAAAGTCAGAGTTCATGTCCTTTGGGGTCTTTCAAATGACAAATATTATTTGCTTCATTTGAAACAACAACGTTGATTAGAGTCAACTCTCCTCATTGACTGTTGGTTGTAGTCTGCTCAGGCATCCTTAACAGAATGCCCCACAGCGGGTAGTTTAATCTACTATACACACACACACACACACACACACACACACACGCACGGACACACATACATACATTTTTTTTTTCTTGCAGTTCTGGAGGATGGAAGTTCAAGATCAAAGCACTATCAGGGTGGTCTCTGGGGAGGCCACTCTCCTCAGCTCCCGTGGCCTTTCCCCTGTGCTTACCATCTCTGGTGTCTCCTCCTCTTCTTATCAGACACTAATCCTGTTGGATTAGGGCCTACACCTATGTTGTTATTTGCCATTAATTACCTCCTTAAAGGAACCATCTTCAAATATAGTCACATTGGGTGCTAGAGCCCCAACACGTGAATTTGCACGAGACAGTTCATAAGACTGATATTGAATTTAACATATTGCTCAGAGACACAAAAATGAATTGGCATCTGCGTAGAAGACTGAGCTTTAGTGGATAGAAAAAGAGCTGCCATATTTTACCAGGAGGTGCAGTAAAGTTTAATATGCAAGGGAAATGAAGTATCTTTATTTGAAAATAAGCCTTGTGGAACAAATCAAGTAAATGCTGGTATTAAAGTTCGGGGATAGTAGGGGATAGGGGTTCCCTATGTTTCTGGAGGAAGTGGACGGGGTCTGAAATTGTGGACAGGAAAGGTGAGCAGCTTCCGGGAGTTCACGTCTCCAGGCCTGGATAACGTGCACAGTCCTCCTGTAGTGTGCACAATGGGCTCCCCAGCACAAGGGCTCTTGGGTGGACATGAGGAATATAAGAAATACAGGCCATCATTCAGTGAGTAGATGTAACTGCGGGTGCTCATGTCTGTGGCCATCTCCAGTGCCGGGGACCCCTGACTTCAAGGGCTTTTTCTTTAAGAATGCCGGGGGCCCTCGCTCCCCTCACCCCCAATCATTCTCCTATGCACAATTCAGCACACCCTGGAAATTATGCAAGGAGACATTTTTCTAACTCATCAAAAACCAATCCTTTTGTACTCTTCCCTCTGGCGATGAATGTACTGGCACATTTACATTACTGAGGTAGTCCCCAGAGTGCTGGCTGCCACAGTAAATCAGGATATTCTCCAAGGAGACGTGGCCTTTCCACGTGTCTACCTGGATGTTTGACTCTGGTAGATTCCACCACAGAAGTGAAGAAGAGTGCCAGGCGCAGCGCTCCACAGTCAACCAGCAATGAAACCAGCCGACTTTTCTCCTGGGTTACAGACAATAAAGACATGGCAGTTGGGGCAACCCCTTTGGGTCCCCTCCCACTGTGGGAGCTTTTCTGTTCTCTCAATAAATCCTGCTTTCTTACTTAAAAAATAAATAAAGAAATAAATAAGGACATGGCGGTTAGGCACTTAGCAGTGAACAGCTCAGTCTTCTTGAGAATTCTTTCCGGTTCCTATTAATTTGTTTGGGGATTTTAAGGTTACAATGGGACAAGTACCAAGTTATTCAAATAGATCCACTATGTACAAGTGTCCTCCTGCCCGATGGAACTATCCATTGCACTGAGTTAATCCCCTGATTGGTCTATTTGCCTCATAAGGATTAGTGTTGGTAAGGATTTAACTGCAATTTTCAATTAATTATATTTTTATTAAGTCGCCACTATGGATTTTCCCCACTGGATAGAATGCTCCTATAAATCTAAAACAGAGGCAGCATGCAGACACTACTTTTGCACTTTCCTTTTTAAGTGAAGAGCTGAGTGGTAGATCTTGAAGTACTGGCCTCCATATCCAGGGAATTAGGAAGAGAATCATGTGCCCCAAGGCATCCATTGTATGTCACAGCTTCACTTTCTCCTCTGCCTCTAAATTGACACTAGTTCTACATAGTGCTTGAGAGTTAAGCAAATTGTCACTCAAATCATTTGGGCTCTATGAACCTTAAAACCTATTTGCAAAAGTTCTCTTTTCTCTGTGTACTTCTATGAAGCTTCTGATGTCCTTCCATAGAGAAATTCTTCATCACGATTAAAAAAAAAAAAAAGATCAAGTAACAACCAGAATTGGTTTCCTTAAGCAGCGTCTTTTGCAAAATAGTCCTTCATGAAGTCTAATAATTTTTTTTCTAAAACAGCGTCTTGCTCTGCGGTCCAGGCAGAAGTGCTGGGGCATGATCATAGGTCACTGCAGTCTCACACTCCTGGGCTCAGGTAATTCTCCTGCCTCAGCCTTCCGAGTAGCTGGGACTACAGGTGCACACCACCACACCTGGCTAATTTTTATTATTTAATTAATGCATTTTTTAATTAATTAGTTTCTTTGTTTTTGTGGAAACATGGTCTTGCCATGTTGCTCAGACTGGTCTTGAACTCCTGGCCTCAAGCAATCCTCCCAAAGCTCTGGGATTACAAGTGTGAGGTACTGCGGCCAGTCAGAAGTTTATTTTCTAAGGCATACCAGAGGATGCGACGGTGAAATGTCCCCCTTCCATTACACCTCTCAGGAAAATGGAATATAACGTGTTTGGCTTCACCCACCGTCAGAAATCAGGCGGGGGAAGAGACCAAGCAAACTGCAGGTTGTCAGGGTCACGGGGTTCTCAATGCATGGAACGCTCACTCATCGCACACCAGGAGGGACACAAGAGCCCGGGGAAATGCTGACGCACGTCTCCCGGGTCGAGGTGCCCTGGACACAAGGGGCGCCCCGGCGACTTGGCGGTTACCCTGGCCAAGGGCTACGTGTCCACGAGTCTCAGCTGCTCACGGTGGCACTGCTCCCGGGCACCTCCCGCCTTTGTAGCTCCCGGGCGTGGGACACCTAGCAGCGGGCGACGACGTCCGGGTGTCACGGGGACAGCGCCGCGCAGGACGCGGGCGCGCGGGGCTCGCAGAGGCGCAGGGCCGGGGGCGGCGTTCGGGCGCTGG